>NW_010187485.1:0-8742 GCF_000695765.1 Mesitornis unicolor | reverse complement strand
TATCCTATCCTATCCTATCCTATCCTATCATATATATGTTCCATAGTCCTTTCTGATATTATCAAATACTCTGGAAGTATTGCTTGCCCATAGTAGAGGCATATTCTCAAATACTTAGTAATTTATTAACATCCTTTTCATAAGCTTATGATCCAAACATTTGAAAAGTATGTAGGGAACTCCTGATGATTCTATGGAAATTATTATTCTATGTGTGTGTGAAAATGGCTCTGTATTTTCTCAGATATTTATATTCCAGATAATTTATGTGAATAACAAGATCAAGTTACATGTTCTATTGCTTTTTAAATCTTCTAGTAATCCAGAATTTATATTCTCCTGTTATTACTTTCATATCTTATGTCTTTATGGCTTTGGACATATTGCCCTTCTTAGATTATATCAAAGTGTCCAAAAATCAATTTTATCTTTTTAGACAATTCACTCATAAATACACAACTTTAACTCACTTCTTGGCCTGAGGAATGAAGATGAAGTTTCTTTCTTATGATCAGTACTGGGAAAAAATCTCTATTAATATTTAGGAAATTTTACACTGAAGTGATGGAAAAATATTTCAAGGGAAGATTTTCTTCCTTTTGTTTTTTGGTTTCTTCCTCATTTGGGCAACAGCAAGCTAGAACATTATTGGTAATACAGCCATTGTCACAGATCTAGAACAGCAATCCTGATGTTAACCACATATAGAAAAACTATTTTCTGAGGTTATGCTATGGTTGAAATGCTGCATTGAAATCACTGAAGTAGTCACCAGGGCGTTTTCCATTTATTTCAAAGGATTGTAGATTCTAACACAATTTAAAACTCTGACTATACTGCGTATCTTTCCTCCAGTGACAGAAAATCTCCACCTCCACAGTTACCACTTAGAATATCACAGGAACCTCTTCAGAGTGTAAGATTACAATACCGCACCTGATTCACAGACTGATAAGTAACTTCTCAGTCACAGTCTGACTGAAGTGTTATAATTCTAACCTCCACAAACTCTCCTCTCTACAGTGAGAAATTTCTGTTGCAGCAAATAATTTCTGTGTTTATCATTCATGGGAATGTAAAGATAAGGAAAAGGTGGAGAGTCACTCAAAGACAGATTTTAGGGGATATTTAGCTGTCCTAAGATGCCTAAGATGCAGAGATAAATATGAGCAAGTTAAAATATGTAGTACCTTTAGGATATGCAACAGCAGCAGAACTCAGTACTTTGCAATATTTATAGACTTTAGTCAGTACATCTTTTCTCATGCTTTTTCTGGTCAGAGATTGAAGGAACAGAAATTATTTTAAAGGACATCCTCATCCTGTAACTACATTAGGGGGGTTAAGTCTAAGCATTATAAGTACAATTTATTTTTATCTAAATTCAGCTTCTAAATTTAGTTGTCCAGTCCAAGTTACATATACATAATGAAAAGAGTTAAATGTCTTAAGGTGATCATTAAGAGATTTAGGGAAGGATGTCTATATTTCTAGGATCAAACCAATTTAACAATGTGCTAAATATGTGCTCCACAATCTGAAGATAAATAATTTTCTTTTAGCTTCTGACCCAAGCCACATACTTTTACACAAGACCTTTAATAAGCAGCTTTATGTCAGTAATCCTTTGTTTCAAGAAATACTGTAGCACAAAAGTGGCATGTCAGTACACCTGGCAGTCATAGCAATCCTTTAGCCTTTTACCCCTACCCATACCAGTACGGAGTCTTAAGTACATTTTAAAATTGTTTTCCAAATACATTCTACAGGGTATCTCTAATGTCTCTTCTCCCAAGTAATAAGTGATAAGACAAGAGGAAATGGCCCCAAGTTGCACCAGAGGAGGTTTAGATTAGATATTAGGAAAAATTTCTTCACTGAAAGGTTTATCAGGCATTGGAACAGGTTGCCCAGGGAAGTGGTCAAATGACCATCTCTGAAGGTATTTAAAAGACAGGTAGATGAGGCTTTTAGACACATGGTTCAATAGTGGACAGGTTGGACTTGATGATCTTAAAGGTCTTTTCCAATCAAATGATTCTATGACTCTACATTAGTCCTGGTAGGTAGCTCAGATTCACACGGCCACTTGCTCACTTCCCCCTGGCAGGATGGGGGAGAGAATAGGAAGTGTGAAAATGAGAAAACATTTGGGTTGAGATAAAGACTGTTTAATAGGTAAAGCACATAGAACTGTGCACACAAACAAAACAAAACAAGTTCATTCATTCACAACTTCCCATCAGCAGACCGATGTTTACCCATCTCCAGGAAAGCAGGGCTTCATCATACTTAACAATAGTTAAACAAATCCCATCACCCCGAAGGTGTTCCCTTTATCCTTCTTTTCTCCAGTTTCATTGTCAAGCACATCACCATACATTATAGGTATCCCTTTAGTCAGTTGGGGTCAGCTGTCCCAGCTGTGTCCTCTCTCAATGTCTTGTGCATCCCCAGCCACTGGTGGGGTGTTGTGAGAAGCAGAAAAGGCCTCAATGCTGTGTAAGCACTGTTGTAATAACTAAAACATCAATGTGTTATCAACACTGTTTTGGTAACAAATCCAAACCATAGCACCATACAAGCTACTATGAAGAACGTTATATCTATCCTAGCCAAAACCAGTTCAAAGACAAATGAGTTTCTTTCCAATGTTAAATGAATTTATAGTAAACAAAGATTAAAATATTAGCTTCCCAAAATTCTTAAAATGCTGGTAATAAATTATAGAAGATTTTTAAAAATATTAACTGGGTAAAAAGGTTTCAAAATATTCTAAATGTTAAAAAATCACATCATAGGGTTTTTTTCATCAAAATTTTCCAACTGAAAATTAAAGTCACTAACATAACATGTGTTTTTTCTAACATAAGTTATTCATTTGCAATCTTTCATGACATGAAGTAAGAAATTGAATAAAATGAGGAAAAATGTGAGTCATGCTTTAGTTGTCTAGATGCATCTCCTGAACTTAGAACCATCTGCTACATTAGACAAATCAGTAATTTTTTCTTTCCTAGGGCTAAACTATTTTTTAATTTAATTGAAGAGCACGTAGAGTCTGTCCTCTGTAATGACTCTTAGAATTATTCTCCTTTTACTCTGACTTTGCCTCAGGCCCATGGATTTTTAAGCTACAAAATACAAACAAGTACCCTTTATCTAATCGCAATAAGAACCAAGTTCCAAAAATTGGAATATGTGTTTCATTAAAATATAGAGCAGTGGAAAATCTTAGCAGTCAGCATAATCCAGTATACATGGAATCATCAACTACAAGATGTATCTCAGTCACCTAACATTGCTATAAACTTTACCTGGATTTAATAGATTTAGACAAATTCACTGCAGAAAAATCCATCGAAGATTCTGAAATACAAAAGCCTCAGTAAGTTGCAAGACCACAGTTAACCAAATGCTGGAAGACTATTTAGAAGTATCTCTATATATTTATTCCATGTTTACATTCTTCCGTTCTGATACAGAGGAGAGAAAGTGAGAAAAGTTGCATACTGTACATTATAGTGTCAGAATATATTTGCTCTATACTTATATCATTATATTTGTCTTGAATATTTTATTAGTCATTGTTGCAGATAGGAGGCAAGCCTAGACAGGCCTTTATTCTGATCCAGTATTGAGTCATTGTCCTATGTTTTTATATTCTTAGCCTCATTTACCTACAAGGGAAACATCTGCATCAGAGCTGCAGGGTGCCCATGAGCTTTTTTAGGTGAGTAAATCCAGGCAATTATAGAATGGGAGTCATCTGACCTGTAGAATAACACCTCTGTATCTAGAAAATGTAGGACATATGACCTACCAATCCCAACCGCTAGTATGAATTATCTTTTATGTTTGAGCTCAATTATTATGTCTTTATCAAACTTTTTTATCTTCACCAGTGCTGTGTGGCCAGCCAAAATGTAAAAGGCAGCTGGAATATATTTTTGTGTGATACAATTGTTTCAATAAGTTTCTCTGTTGATTGCTTTATTATAAGTAAAGTAGGAAGTGAGACATTTATGCTCTGTCACCAAATTGTCTGGTCTTGATTAAACTTTTTATGGAAAATACCAGAATTTATGGATGAAACCTAATTCTCTCAGAATTCCCAGCACCATTAACCAGCCTATGATCAGCTCTTTTCAGAAGACCTTTGCTGGACCCTATGATTTCAGTGTGGTTTGGCTTCATAAATAGCAAGGCAGAACAAAGTTATACTCCTGTTGAATCTCATGGTAGATCTATATTCTGTGTTAATGAGTAGAGCTGGATCTTGAATATGCTTAACATGATGTATGGTTTAAATGAGCATTCTGGCAAAAAGCAAATGTCTATAAATGTTTCATTCTTCAGAAAGATGTATAACAGCTGCTTTGGACATGTGTATCTATCACTGCATTTGCAAGCGTGTTCTTTCCAACCATGCTAAATTCTGAGTAACTTACATGTGGAATTTCACAACACGATTAGGGTTTCTCATCAAAATCATATTGAAGGAAGAATTCTCAAAGACAAGGCAAGAAAAAAGACTATACAGTAATGCCAAGAGCTACAACAATGACTGGATAATGATCTAAACTTTCCTCCTCTACAAAATTCAAAAATCTGAATTCAGGAAATTCAAGAAAATGAAAAAATACTATTTTCCAAATGACAGAGAAATGTCTAAGACTCCTACCCAAGTTTTAAGTGTGGGAGCTGCCTCAGAATAGCTATGGAATAAATACTACTCAGGTCAATTGTTAACATTAACTTCTAAATTCAATAACACAGAATCCAGACTAAAACAGTTAGCAATCGAAGCCATTAGGTATTAATTACATAATAATATAGACAATATATTTACAGCATGATAACTCTTCTGCACTCAAAGTGGGTATTGAAATGAAGCATCAATTCTTAATTTATGTCCAAATCTGTTGAGAAGTTAGGTCTTGTATATTTTGAGAAGGAAATAAAGATAGAAAGTGAGCGAGACATAAGTTAGCCATCACCATACCAGCAACAATTTTCATGGTATGCAATAACATTTTTTAATCTGTATGTTCTGCCAAAATCTGCTGTTTGGAGGTTATATGGGGCATTCTTCCCCATCTCTTAATTATCTGCTTCTTCCAGAGAACACAAAATCCACTGAGATGTGTGGACGCAGTGTTCCAGATGTGTTCTCACAGGTGCTGATCAAAGAGGAAGAATTATTTCCTTCAATCTGCTGGCTGCACTCTTGCTTGCATTGTCCAAAAGTCTGATGCCTGTTTGTGCACCAAGACCCCCAATTCCTTTCCTGCAAAACTACTTTCTGGTGAGTTGGACCATACTGTTGGACTGTACTGGTGCATGAGATTTTTGTTCCTAAAAAGCAGGATCTTGCATTTTACTCCGTTGAATTTCATGAAGCTTCAGCCAGCTCATTTCCTCAGTCTGCTGAGGTCTCTCTGAATAGTAGCCCTGCCCTCCATGTTATTGACTGCTCCCTAAATTTTGTATCATCTGCAAATTTTCTGTGAGTGCTTTTCATCCCATCTATCAGGCCATTAATAAACTTGTTAAATTAGTATTGGCTCCAGTTGGCTCTTCACTGACTAATGCCAGGCTACCAGCCATGCTTTGTACTGCTGATCACAGGCCACTGAGTCTGGTCACTCAGCCAAGTTTCCACCTACCTTATAATCCACTTATTCAAATCATGATAAATATTGCTGCAAAATTACTGTTTCAGTAGAACAACTAGCCCTGGAGTATTTTAGCCAAAATTCAACTTATTTGGGAAGCAGTCATGAAAAAGTAGAGACTTAAAATTTTCTCTCTTAGTCAGAGGCTTTATTTACTATGACTATACAGAGCTTCTAGAAAATGAGATTATGTTATGGATCTTTAAAATGGCAAAACCTAAGTGAGATGAAGCTACCCTCACTTAACAAGTTTCCATTTCAAAACTATAGAGAGTGACTGACCTAGTAATCATTCAGACACAGATGCAAGTATCTGCAAAGAATTGCAGAACAAATGGATTATAAAGAAGAAATAATTCCCATATTCCTGCCTTGGTCAGGTGTCATCTCATTGAGCAACTTCAAAATGAGAGGTGCATAGACCACCAACTGGATAGGATCCCCAAAGGACAGTCAGAATGTTCAGGCATGTTGAAAAGGTGTTATGTAAGAAAAATTGAGAAACCTTAAGTTATTTTGCCTGTACAATTCTCTCCAAGTCCATGGCAAGAAGTAATGAGCTTAAACTGCAGCAAGAAAGGTGAGATTCAGATGTTAGGAAAAGGAGCACTTGAGCAAACTGTCTGGTATAGCTGTGCAATACTTCAGCCCCTTAAGAACATACTAGAGAAACCCCTAACGCTTAACTCAGTGCCCTCAGTCTCAGGATCTCTCCCGGTCTTATTTTCTTTATTTGGCAGTGCTGTGGTTATTGCACTAGCAGATACTTCTAGACAAACATACCTCTATTTTGTGGTTCACTGAGGGGAAGCCTTTCTCTCTCTCTCATCAAGCAAGCAGTGATTGTCTACCAAGCTATTTGATCAATCTGGACAAAAACATAAAATCTGGTCCTCAAGAGCTCTTTACTTGACAGAAGGCGACATCACAAAATTACAGGACACTAATTCTTTATAACCAATATTCAATTCTATAACGGAGTGATTGATTTATTTTATTTTTTCATATAAATATATTTTCAAGCATGGGATTATTTACCTAACATTTACCACTCATTTTAGAAGCCTCTAAGCATAAGTGCATAAACAGAACAATCTAAAGTTCTACAATACCTCAAATTAAATAAATATTTTTTGTTACTTGGTCTGTCATCAGGCACAATAGTGCATTGACCAGTCAAGTAAAATTTGCTCTTTAATAATTTTTTCATTTCCCAATGAATAAGAATCTAAGATGGTCTTTCTGGGAATGTGTGTGTAACAGTCATTCATTAAGAATGAAGCAATATTACTGGATAATAATATACTCTTACACATACTCTTAAAGATACATGTTTAATACTACATCAAACTATGATACAGTAATCCTGGATCTCCAGTAGTTCCTCAGTACACTTAACAAGGATACATAGATTATGGTTACATTTGGAGGGAAATTTTCCAAATTCCTTTGATATTTACTTTGTATTTCTATTCCATTATATTGCATTGGTTTAGTTTTCCTTGGCTTGGACTTGAGTCCTCTGAGGAAATACTTTGTACCAGTAAAACCATAGTTGCTAGATCACTTCTAACCTCTTTAGTTATGTCCACAAGCAAGACTGTAAAAGCAATTCAGTAACTAATGAAAAGACAATTTAACTAACCAATAAAAGGCCCTGCTATGAACAACATAACTGCCTGATTGTCAAGACACATATCCTGTGTTATATAGGATCTTCAAGGAAGAGATCATTCCCTCAGCACCTATGTGGACTATCTGTGCAAATATGGTGACTCCTGCTGCCAGCAAGGTGCTCCAATACAGGTTTCTACAAAGTAGCAAACAAGAGATTCAGTCTGGAAGAATTCAGCAGAGGATCTATCATAATAAAAGTCATCAGGCATAAGGTCTATCAAAATATGGAACCAATGATTACATTTTTACCTTTGTTCAGCTCATCTTCCTAGACTGTGGGGAACCCAAACCCAAATTCAAATATTACTATAGAAACAGAATGGTTAACACTCAATTATTGTGCAAAATCTGTTGGACTGTATATGAAGGAAAATCACTTCATTCAGATAAGTTGTGACATCAATCTGGAATTACAATATCATGAATAGAATCATGGAATCACAGAATCACAGAATCTCAGGAGTTGGAAGGGACCTCAAAAGATCATCTAGTCCAACCCCCCTGCCAGAGCAGGATCACCTAGACCAGGTCACACAGGAACACATCCAGGTTGGCTTTGAATGTCTCCAGAGAAGGAGACTCCATAACCTCTCTGGGCAGCCTGGTCCAGTGTTCTGTAATCCTCACAGTAAAAAAGTTTTTCCTCATGTTCACATGGAACCTCCTATGCTCCAGCTTGCACCCATTGCCCCTTGTCCTGTCATTGGACATCAGAGAGAAGAGCCTGGCTCCTTCCTTCTGATACTCGCCCTTTACAAATTTATAAACATTAATGAGGTCACCCCTCAGTCTCCTCTTCTCCAAGCTAAAGAGACCCAGCTCCCTCAGCCGCTCCTCATAAGGGAAATGCTCCACTCCCTCAATCATTCTTGTGGCCCTGGGCTGGACTCTTTCAAGCAACTCCCTGTCCTTCTTGAACTGAGGGGCCCAGAATTGAACACAATATTCCAAATGCAAAAATCACAGAATGGCTATGGTTGGAAAGACCTTTAAGGTCATCAAGTCCAACTGTTAACTAACTCTCCCATGCCCGCTTCAAAACCACGTCCCCGAGCACCATATCTGGAAGGCTTTTAAATACACCCAAGGATGGTGATTCAATGACTTCCTTGTGCAGCCTGTTCCAGTCATTGATAACCCTTTTGGTATAAAAGTTTTCCTTAATATCTAACCTAAATCTCCACTGACATAACTTGACACCATTTCCTCTTGTCCTATCAGGTGTAACTTGTGAGAAGAAGCCCACACTCACCTCTCTACATCCTCCTTTCAGGTAGTTGTAGAGAGCGATAAGGTTTCAGCCTCAGCATCCTTTCTTCAGACTAACCAACTCCAAGTCCCTCAGCTACTCACAGAATTACAGAATCACAGAACGTTAGAGATTGGA
>NW_010187484.1:0-9296 GCF_000695765.1 Mesitornis unicolor | reverse complement strand
GGGAAGTTTTTGGGGTAGTGGAGGAAGGCTGAAGACAGAAGGGAGAAGAAGAAGGAGAGAGAAAGAAAGAAGGAGAGATGTTAAGGATGCAAAGAGGAAAAAAGCTATTGCAGAGCAAAGGTGTAATACTCGTTGGAGAGTTGGAATAAGGATTTCTTTATTTGTTTGGTTTTTTTAAATAAGGTAATGTATAGTGCACGTTGTTCTCCCAAAGAGAGATGGAGTATAGGATTTTGCTTGATCAGATGCTTGGGGCACATTTCTACGGAGAGAACAACAAGATAAAACTGTTAAAGCAGAATAGAGTGGTGATTCGGTACAATGTGAAACACTGCATTATGGATTGCCTTGAGAGGTCTGAGCAACAAATACCTGCGATATTTGGTACCTGGTACTTGTTAAACGAGGAAAGGGACGGAAGTGGGATTTCTATTTCTACAGCATGGGGAAAAAAGCCAGCGTTATTATTTGGCTCATTTTACCTTCACAGGCACTCAGTTTTTGAGTCTTTTTGAGAACGGCTCTTATGCCTGGCATGGCTTGGTCATATTGATGGAGAACTTCCAAACAGTGTTCATGGAACAGTTTATCTTTCTGAGACAGACTGTGTAAGAGTAAAACAGCATCCCGTAGAAACGGAATAATTTTCTCCTTATAGGCACACAAGCTGTTCTCAGATCTTCTAATCTTCATCCACTGCCTATGTAACATTATAATTAGTGCCTTAACCACCTGCAAGAGGAGAAAGAAGTGTCTTAATACACAAAGTAAAATGGAGGTGGTGGAAAACTTACTTCAGCATGAACTTTACTGATCAATCTCCTCAAAATTACAAATTTTGAAGTATTTTCTAGCAAGCAAAAGCAACCTTCCCAGAAGGTGGCATCCTGTAAAGTACAGTACACTTCTGTTTCATTGCAGCTTATGAAAGGGCAAGAAGCTATTTCAGCATTGTCAGGGGTACCTTTAAGCTCTCAGAAGATTAAACTCCGCCGCTGTAGTGACGTACCTCGAGATTACACTGGCAGTCTGTACCAGGTAACAAAACCGCGGGGCTGCAACACCGCATACACCTTGTCAGGAGTCTGACTGTCTAGTACAAAAACACACAGCGCATTGTGAGTACTAGGGCTCTGCAGAGTTATCAGGCCGTTAAGCTGCAAATCGAGGGAGGCAGAAATGATTTTTCATTACTTGTTTCAAACATTCTTGTGTTCTGGGTTTTTTTTTTAACAGTGGATCTCTTTTACCCCAATAAATTGTTAAAGTTTTTCCCCATAAAACTTTACAGACAGAGAATCTGCCTTGCCTAGAAACCTTTTCAACTTTGATGAGAAAAGCTGATGAGGTACAGTGGGCATTAATTAATAATTAATGATTACACTTTATCCTCCTACCTACATTGCTGTATTATGAAAATGGTTCAAAATTCCTTCAAATGAGAGGAGAATTGGATCAAACGGTAGAACCTCAAAGCAAATCCCCACTGTCAGGACGAACAATACAAATTAAATTCAAAAGTTATTCTTCCTGTATATAGACACTGTACAGCCAGCTAGCACTTCCACTGGATACAATGAATGTGATCCTAAGTTGCTACAAACTGCCTGTTATATGTAATAACTCAGAAGATACTGTTCAGAAGTAATTAATACAATCAAAATGAATCTTAGATCTTGATTCCCTTATTGATCTGAAAGCAAAATAAAGCTTAGTGTTGAATACTTACAGCCAAGCTAGGATCTTTCTTGCTTCTTCAGTGATTTAAGTGGGACTGTTAAGACTGATGTTATCTTTAAGAATAAGCAGCAACCCTTAAAAATCAATGTAATCTCTTACTGCAAGCCAGTGCTTTCACTGTTCTATTTCAGCTGGAGAAAACTGTTATTTGGACAATTTGTGCTCTGCTCTTTCCACTCCCCCAGCTGGAAATAGCAGGAAAAGGCATTGAACAAACACGTGTGGTTACCTCTTGCTCCAGCTGAAGCCAAAGCATTTCAGACGCTGATTTATCCGGTCTTGATGTAATATACGTGTACAGTGCAAGAAGAAGGCAGGTGTCTGAAACAGAGAGAAACCAGTTCATGACAAAAATTAACATTTCAGGAAATACATAGAGGGCTGCCCTGGGATTCAGGATACAGGCTCAACTCCTTGCTTTACTTCACACGTATTAAGCAGTGCTGAAGAAGCCAGCATGCCTAAACTTTATGTGTTTGTGGTAACACTGCCCTACTTCATTCATAAGGAACTGGACAAAGGCTATTTGTCATGCAGAGTACAGGAATCCTTAAACTCAACATGACATGACTGACATGAGTGCAGATAAATTAGACTTCATGTCCTCAAAAAGCCCTTTTTCCCTCACCAACCTTTAATACAATAAACATCAACCTGGAAAGTAGTTTTTAGAATCTACATGGCTATCAAAAGCACTGCATTTAGACAGATAGCACATGACAAAATAGCTTAAACACTGCATTAGCACACAAGTTTTCAGGCTTTCTGCCTCTTAGGGTTTTAACATCTCAGAGGCCTGTTTGTGCTACTTCAAGTCATGCTAATTAACATTCAACTGATAAGTTTTCTGTGTTACACAGCCTTTTACCTGAATGAGAACAAAGTTGAGCAACCAGCTCGTGGTGTTGAGCAAGAATAGACAACAATCTCACAGTCAGAAGGACAGCAGGCAAAGGGGTCTCTGGACACAGGCACCGGAGCAGCATCTGATTACTCAGTAAGTGCTGAAAACTTCGAAAGAAAACTCAGGGTTAGAAATGGGAACTGCACTGACAAGTTGAAAAGACACTTTCTTGTGCACAGCATTGTAATTTGTGCCTTTTTAGTCACTGTGCTTTTTTAACCACATAAAAAGTATATTAGTTTCAACAGAGTATGAAAGAATGTTAAAGCTATTACTGACTTACTTTATTAGCAAGTCCATTGTTGAATTTTCAGCTAATTTCACCAAAACTTTTAGGCTTTGGTTCAATATACCGTCAGTCTGCGAGCCTCTTGCAGCAGAAACAGCTAAAACCTGAAGGAGCTTTTTAAACAAAGAATGTTGAGCTCGATCCTTATTGGGAGCATCCTGTGGAGCTACAGGCAGCCCTCCTTGTGTCCTGGTACCTTCATTATTGCACTGTTTATCACACAACACACTCCTGTCCATCTTGGAAACCTGGTCATCTCCAGCAGCAGAGCTTTTTTCCACTTCAGTAGATAGCAACGTGTGGACAACATCCCAGCTATAAAATGCCAAATAATAAAGAATACCCAGCGACAGAACCGTAGTTTCTTCAAGAGACAACCTGACGTCCTCCTTACTTGACACCGTGTTTGTGCTGGTCCTGGGAGAAACAGCTGAATGGTTTCCACAAGAACCATTTACTGACTTGTCCAACAATTGCACTGCTTGGCAGTATGCACCAATATGGTGTTCTACCAAGGGCAAGAGGTGCACGGCACCTCGGATCTTGCAGCGTGTGAAGTGCAAGAACTCTCTCTGGCTTTCTGTTGGGTTTCCTTCAGGTAATCCTTCATCCACGGCAATCAAGTTCAAGCCTGTTATTGCTAGTTTTTGAGCTTCTCGCAGGGATACACGAGGAGCAGTTTCTTCTTGAGTTGGCCGGCTGCTGGGTAGTTGTGTGGACTTCCTATCCAAATAAAATTAAAAGAAGGGAAATATTTCAAAACTGAGTTAACCATGTTCTGAATCAAAGAACAGAAAGGCCAGAGTAGTAAAAGATGGCTGTTGCCAGAATAAAACATAAATTGAGGGGCAAAAAAATAAATCATACTCCTCGCTACTTGCATGGAAGAGCAGTTTCAAAGCATTCCTAGGTCTTGTGAAAGTAGTCAGAGTCTACAGCTGAGTGACTTCAGCAGCTATTGCCTGAAACTGCATTGCAAACATTGGCTTCCCAGTTTCATGCTTTTCATAACCTGTCATATATTCTTACCTTCCCCTGATGTCATTTGGTAGCTTGCAGAAAGAACGAGTATCTGTACCTTACTGATTGCACAGTTTGGGCCCTTTAAAGGACTACAACAACAATAAAAAATTATTTTCTTGGCAAAAGATGAGAGACTTTAGCTATCAACCTGTCACGCTTCAGCTTCAAAGGCCAAACGCGTGCCCTCTGCTTGCATAAACAGCACGGGCAGTGAGACATGAGTCTTGCCATGAACCCACAAAGCACAAGAACTACTAGCAAAACCTATCAGAAAAGCAAAGGTATTGCAGGAGCTAAAGTCTAATTCTTTACAGTTAAAAACTATTAAATATTGGATATACATTATAAAATGCTATACAGGTCACTACAAATATACTGTGGAAAATGGCACATAATTTGTACGTTACAAATTTGACACAGTTTAGACTTTGAAGACAGAAAGCCTACTGTTCTTTTGATCACATTTGCTTCCCACTTAACTCATATCACATATATATATATATATATATGATCATATATAATATATAAGCTTCCCTCATTGTAATACAAGTTTTATATCCTTAAGTAGTAACAATAGTAGTAGTCACTCCCTGGTTTTACAACACGTGTTTCTGTGCCTTCCCCTAATACATAATTAACCGAGTTTCTCTCTTAGGATCTACAATAATCAAAGATTAATAATCAGAGATGCAGAATGATGGTCCAAATGTTGTATTCAGTGGCCAAAGCAAAACAGCATTTAACACAAGGAGTGAGCAATCCTTCGTGAGCAAGCGTTTCTCAGCGCAGACAATGCCACTGTACTGAGAGCACGTCAGAGACAGTTGAACAAAACCCACAGAACTCACACATCCAAACAGCTGGGCTGCAGTACGGCTCCAGGCAGAGGCTCAGTGTAACTGCTGAGAAGATGGCAGAGTCCTAGTAATGACCCAGGGACAACGGGCTGCTTCATCAGTGCATTTAGTAAGATAGCACCTGAAAGGATACGTAATTGTGTTTGGAGCAGCATCACCATCAACAGTATTTCAAAATATTAAACTTACTTATAGTGCTCTCAACCTCAAAATATTTTTTCATTGCAAATCTTTCTCTACAAGAGAATTATTTTCAGAAAAAACTCATTTGCTGTGTTAGTTAAATATTAACCAAGTTACATGTAGAGATATTTTAATTACAATCCCGTATTGGTGAAATCTCTCAAACCAAATGATTGTCTGTCCCAACAACCCTGATGACTTGGCCCTCTGTGTTCCAGTCTAGACATCAAAATTACATGATGCAGTTTTTCTGAACTGGAAGTAAATCAGTACCCTGAAAACAAAGCGAAAAGCAACCAGCTGAACACAGCAGGCTCCTCAGCACGACACTGCTTAGTGCAGGCGTCAGAGCTGTTCCTCAGAAATGCTCATTATTGCTGTATTAACAAAATTAAGTTACCTTGTGTGTTTCGTTTACATACAAAGTTGTAGCAATCATTTTTTCCCGTTGCTTCGTGCTTCACGGCTAAACCTTCAGGATGGGTTATCTTGCTGTCTTTAAAACAAACAGTAATTACAATTCTAATGTAAAAGCTGCATTGCTCATATATCTGTACCTATCCTTTACACACAGTCAGAGCTGTTAAATAGTAACTGAACACAGTAGACCAGTAAATAACGCGTCTTGTATAATTCAGATACATCAAGCAATAGTTGAAAGCTGTCATGCAAGTAGAATTGCTCCCCAAAATACATTAGGAAAGTGAATAAAATTCCACCTTTACAGTCAGATGTTTTGTCAGAGTTCACTGCTACTGCTCTCAATTTTCCTTTTAGAAATACAAAAGTTAAATTGAATTCCCACTCCTAGCAGAGATTTACAGGACATGAGTTAAAAATCAACATAAAATTCGAAAGCAAAAAAATCTGAGCATTTCACTCTTTCAGTCATCTACGTATATCACAGTTACCAGCCAAACTGAAGCCAAAAGCCTTGAAGGGTTCGGAAAATGAATAATCAAGTGTGTTTTTCAAGCAAACGGGCACAGTGAATATCGTTACCATAACAAACAGTCAAGAGGCTGACAAAATAGCAATACTAATGCTTTAAGGCTGCTGTGTTTTTTTGGTGGGAGTTCATACTGTCCATAGTTTCAGACTGAATGCTGTAATGGAAAGGAACACCTCGGATTTTTGATGACTGTTCCTGTAAGGATTAGTTGATGATATCCAAATTTCACCCATTTATTATTTCCTATTGGAAACACGGCAGTCAGCTGCTATTAAAACAAATAAAATTGCTTCATAGGATAGCAACATGTGCTTCACACACAAGCATCGATTAATTTCCTAAGCTTTACCCAATGAATTTCAGGATATGATTTTGTGAAAATTACTGCCCTACACATAAAACGGGAAATGAGTACACGGTGTCAGATGCTGCTTTGAATATGGCTAAATATGTACCCTTTAAAAGAAAACCCTCAAAAAGCTCAGCTCTAAAGCCAAAATCACGAGAATATTTCAAAAAAACCGTTAGCTGACTAGCAGACCAGTTCAAGAAATAGGCAAATTATTTCCTGTTGTTCTTTATTCAGCGAGAGGCAGAGTAACAATTTGGATATTTTAGTTCATCACGTAATAAATACAAGTTTCTCATTATGGCCAACAGCCACTTCATCACTGACATCTCGGCAGCTGGTAGACAGGCATTACCAAGGTGTGACTGAAAATGGTCCGGATGCAAGTTTTAGTCATAGCTATTTAGTGCAAATTGACGTAAAATGGAAAGAAATTTAAGGAAATACAAAATCAGACAAATATTTGGTTTTCCTCTGTAGTGAACTTACTGAGAAAGTGTTCACGTGGTGCAAAAATCTTTATCTAAAAATGTGGCGAGGTGTCTATGGCTTTACCTTCTTTGATCAAAGCAGTCGCAGCAATGGAAGTTCCTGAAGAACACGAGGGTCTGGTGGACATTTCAGCACTGAAGGATTCCTTGGTAGGAAAAGATCTTCTCCCGGGCTGTGGAGGACACCCTTCTGATTTCACTTGTACTGCAAAATTCTTTTGAGGGCTGAAATAAAAATCAAACACGTAGATGAATCGCTATTCCTTTTGTAACTATCTTATTGAACAAGGATCGATTTACACCGGTGATCTGAAGGTAATTCACTCTAAGCTCTTTGCAGTTCTCGTAACAGATACAAGGAAAGCTCTTTTTTCAGCAGATTCCATAGAGGTCAACAGACTTTTTGGGTTGGTATTTTTTCAATACAATGAAGCTAAGGGTTACGTGAAGAAAGAAAACATCTTTAGTAGGTTAAGGACACGTATTATAAAAGGGAGCACAAATTCATCTTCCAAAACTCCTACCTTGGTATTAAAACTGTCTGAGTGCTGTGTTTAGTTCTTTCGTAGCTCTGAAGTCTTGTTCTTAGTTCATTCATTTCTGCATCTTTGAATTGCAGCTCCGACTGTAATGACAGTAACTGAAAGAGGAATTAAACAGACAGTTTTACATTACCGAGTAATTCAGTGGTGGTGCAACTGCAGAGCAACTAAAATGATATCGTAAGATTTCACAGAATCACAGAATGGTTCAGGTTGGAAGGGACTTAAAGCTCCCCCAGTCCAACCCCCATGGGCAGGGACACCTCCACCAGCCCAGGCTGCTCCAAGCCCCGTCCAACCTGGCCCTGAACACTGCAAGGGAGGGGGCGCCCACAGCTTCACTGGGCAACCTGGGCCAGTGCTCACCACCCTCACTGTAAAGAATTTCTTCCTAATATTTAGCCTAAGTCTACCCTCTTTCAGTTTAAAGCCATTCCCCCTCGTTCTATCACTACCTGCCCCCTCCCCAGCTTTCCTGTAGGACCCCTTCAGGAACTGGAAGGCTGCAATAAGGTCTCCCTGCAGCCTTCTCTTCTCCAGGCTGAACAGCCCCAACTCTCAGTTGGTCCTCACAAGGGAGGTGCTCCAGCCCCTGATCATCTTCATGGCCTCCTCTGGACCTGCTCCAACAGCTCCATGACCTTCTTAAATTGGAGGCCCCAGAACTGGACGCAGTATCCAGGTGGGGTCTGAGCAGAGCAGAGCAGAGGGGCAGAATCCCCCCCAGGCCCTGCTGGCCACACTTCTTGTGATGCAGCCCAGGATGGGGTTGGTTTCTGGGCTGCAAGCGCCCGTTGCCGGCTCATGTTGAGATTTTCATCACCCAACACCCCCAAGTCCTTCTCCTTGGGACTGCTCTGAGCCATTCTCTGCCCAGCCTGGATTTGTGCTTGGGATTGCCCCTACCCAGGTGCAGGACCTTGCACTTGGCCTTGCTGAACTCCATGAGGTTGGCATGGGCCCACCTTCCCAGCCTGTCCAGGTCATTTCAAGACTACCATCTACTTGCTGTACATTGTGCATAAGATCTCCATTTTTATGGATGCTACTCCAGTTAATCCTATCTTAGAACCAAGTGCCAGAAGTTCAGGCAAAAATCATGAGATTTGTTAAGACAAACCAAGTCTAGAGAATGACTAGAGTCATAGAGCATGACTACAGCAAGGCCAGTAACAGCAGAGGAAACAGGATGAAAGCAGCCACTGTCCCCTTCGGGGCTTTCAGAAAGAGGACTGCAACAGGAACAGCAATCTTCTCAGAGTTATAAAGCATATTCTGCCACTTTTTTCTATTTTAAAATACGTTACGATTTTAATGTTGCTTAAGAAACCTCTACCACTTAATTGTGCTCTTTAATTTGGGCAGGAGAAAACCCTCAGCAGTCCTTACGAATGCTTTCTTCTACCTAAGAAAACAAAAGCATCTGTAGTTCGGAAACGTCACACTGATGTTCTTCCTTTGCCTAGACGGCGTGTGACGTTAAGTCTTAAAATCAGTTTCTGCAGGAGATGGACACAGGTACAAACCTTTTTGGAGAACTCTTTTTCTTTTTCGCTTAAGGTCTGAGATTTTTGGTGTTCCAGTAGCACGTGTGATCTCTTCTGTTCCTCCATGGCATTCTCCATCTGCTGCATTGAGTCACGCAAAACTTTAATTTCTCCATTTTTAATCAGAATTTCATCCTGCAATTCTTTCAGCTGCAAACAGAGGAATTGCATTACAGGGGGTATATAGCCAAAACTATGTATTTATATCACTGGGTTCTTGAAAATTAGATCTATTTATACTTTCCAGGGAGAAAAACACTTCTGTAACCCAGCTCAGACATTCTGCAATGCTGCTTCTCATCTTTTTCTGATCAAATCAGGCTCAGCCACTGTTTTCTCTAACAGAATTCTGAAGTGACAGCAAAGGCGTTATCTTCATGTCCTGTCCTTTACCCGCTCCTTAAACACATCCAGGGATG
>NW_010187483.1:69393-76631 GCF_000695765.1 Mesitornis unicolor | reverse complement strand
CCTGCTCTGGCAGGAGGGTTGGACTGGATGACCTTTCGAGGCCCCTTCTAACTCCTAATATTCTGCGATTCTCCTTCAAGTTTTAGTGACACGTTCTTTATAATTATCTTTATTTTTTTAACTGTTTGACTTCACTCCTTTTTGTTACAGAGTATAAATAGTGGGACTGGCTCATTCCCCAGAATTCAGCTCTGAAATTAGCAATGGGCTAGTGGGCTGAAGATGTAACTGGTAACTATTCAGTACTGCACTGTTTGTGGCTGCTAAATGCAGGTCAGTTTGTCTGTGTATGAAAAACACTCTCAAGTCTCAGTCCAAATACTCTCCTTTTAAATTAATATCTTTGCCTATCAGATGTTTCTATACAGTCTCCCTTTATCTAGCACATAATGTGTCTCAAAAATACTGTGGGTTAACACCTCACAGGGTTGAAAAGGGATATGAGAATACTTAAAATTTAAATTTATGAGGGGATGTTTTAAATAACATCAAAAAAACAGAAAGCTAGGTATGGTTTATGGTCTCGCGTGGAACTGAGGATTACCATGAGCAGATTACATCCATCTTAGAATCATAGAATCATAGAATGGTTTAGGTTGGAAGGGACCTTAAAGATCATCCAGTCCAACCTCCCTGCCATGGGCAGGGACACCTTCCACCAGACCAGGTTGCCCAAAGCCCTGTCCAATGAGGCCTTGAACACTTTCAGGGAGGGGGCATCCACAACTTACCTGGGCAACCTGTTCCCATGTCTCACCACCCTCACAGTAAAGAATTTCTTCCTAATATCTAATCTAAATCTACCCTCTCCCAGTTTAAAACCTGCCCTTGAAAAAAGTCTCTCCCCAGCTTTCCTGCAGGACCCCTTCAGGTACTGGAAGGCCACAATAAGCTCCCCCTGGAGCCTTCTCTCCTCTAGGCTGAACAGCCCCAACTCTCTCAGTTGGTCCTCGTAGGGGAGGTGCTTCAGCCCTATGATTATCTTTGTGGCCCTCCTCTGGACCTGCTCCAAGAGCTCCATGCCCTTCTTATGTTATGTGCCCCAGGACTGGACACAGTACTCCAGGTGGGGTCTCACGAGAGCAGAGCAGGGGGCAGAATCACCTCCCTCACCTTTCTGGCCACGCTTCTTTTGATACAGCCCAGCATGCGGTTGGCCTTCTGGGCTGCATGCACACATTGTTGGTTCATGTTGAGTTTTTCATCGACCAGCACCCCTAAGTCCTTCAAGTCCTTCTCCTTGGACCCGCTCTCAAGCCATTCTCTGCTCCATTCCATTTTTTTTCCTGTCTTCCATTTTTCCCTTTTCAAAAATGAGGGTTATGTTTCCCCTTTTCCAGTCAGCTGGGACTTCACCAGACTGCCACAACCTTCCAAATATGATGGATAATGGCTTGACAACTTCATCTGCCAGTTCTCTCAGGACCCACAGATGGATGTTGATCTTCTCAAATTCTGTTTCGGTCTAAAACCAGGCCCCCATGCTAGATCAGCCTCGGGATTGTTGTGAAGTTCAACAGCTTTCTGGACAAGCTTACTTGTCTTTTTCTCTATCAAAAGGAAGAAAGATAAAATCCCCTTAAGTACTTTTCAGATGTTATTATTTTAGAGAGATCTTTCTTCACCCACTCATATCTCTTATGAAGTGATGATTTTTTAAATGTTTTTCTCTCTCTCCTTTTCCTGCTTGTGACAGTGGAGATGATTGAGGACATGTACAGTATTTCTGATTTTAGTTAATGTTGCATTTAGCAGAAAAATAGTAAGACATTGTTTTATCTTACGACTTTCTAAATTGACATGTTTGTTAGGTGTTCTGTTAAGAAATATACGTATGTGAGCAATGAAAATGAAGCTGAATTTATGTGCCTTTGCAGTTGCACATTAGTAAACCTATTTTAAGATTTGTTAGTGCTATTGCACTTTTTCTATTGATATTACGTGTAAAAGGAGACATGAAATGTGCAGAAGATCTTATTAATAATTTTAAGTGGCTTACAAACTTGAATGTAATTGTGAAAGTACTCCCAAGGGAATTTTGCTACCCAAGGATATATTAAAGATTTATTTGGAAGTTATTAAGTTATCCTGTATACTATATGTATAATTAATCTGCTGTTACAAATTTTCACTCACTATGTGTATATGAGTCCAAGTGGGAAACAGACATAGTTAAGTGATCTTTTCCTTTGATTTGAACGAAGACATGATTTGGAAAATATTCAGAATGAAAATATTGATTAACTCTGGGTATTTTGCCCATTAATAGGAATGTTCTATCAATTTGATTAAAAACATTGCATTGAATCATAAAGTTTTAGAAATGCAGAGTGGACTGGCAATAAACCCAAGGCATTCAAGTTCAATTTAGTCTTTAGCAGTTTAAGAAATTGTCTACAGGCCTAGACCTGAAGTCTCATCATCTTCCAGAATTGTTAAGCTCCCCCCTATTCTACATTTATTAATTTATGTCAAAGTAATAATAAATAAAAAGTAAAATAACAAAATACTAAATAGAATGTTATTTTATTGTCAATGAGAAAGTAACGTAGTCTGAAGAAATGTGCTCTCATACAATAGAAAAGCAGAAAAAAACAAAAAAACTTTTCGTATCAAGCCTATATTTGTTCAAATCCTTAAAAGTTAAATGAACGGTGCTTAAATTGAATGTCTGAAGCAGTGAAAAATTGAGTCATAAAATAAATTGCTATTGAATCATTACTAAATAGTTTGAGGTAGTTTATGGATTATTTATAGAATCCTATTTTCTCACATCTTTTGAAAAATAATAGTCCTCCTCTCTGTTGATGGTACTGTGGTCATGATGGTAATCATATTATCAGGTATTTTTTAATAAGAATAACTGTCTTTGTAGGAAGGGACATAAAGCAACAGACAACTGGAAGCAAACAATTTATTTTGGAAAATTTTCCTCTATCGGGATTCCTACCGTCCTTGAATCCATAAGAAAGCCACTTTTAAAGCATAATTGATGAAAAATGTCAGAGTCTCAAAAGGCAAAGCATTTTTCTAAGTGACCTCGTTTATGAAACTCAGCTCATGGTTCAGAAGGGTTCCAGCTTCAACAAGTTGGTCCTCCTGGGTAGCTCTTTCAGGGTTGGGCATCTTTGGCTTTGTCTTCTTGAAAATACAGATGTTCATGTCTGTGACTGTAACTTCAGTAGCTGCTTTTGTTAATCTGGGAAAGCTGTAAGAAAAAACAATGGTAAAATTTAGCTATTGTTAAAGGAATGTGAAGCTATACATTTAGATATAATGTAATATGGGTATTAGAGTTCTATGAACATATTAACATTTTTTTTCTCTAGTAATACTTATTGTATGTATGATGATCCAACAAAAACTTCTGGTTTTCAAACCTAATTAATTCTATTCCCTTTTCTTTTAATTTAGCTACATATACATTTTCAACAGACATCTAGATTGACTGGTAAACTAGTGCTTGTTAGAAGAAATTTGAAGTTAAATGATCCCTATCAAGTGAGCTAACTGCATTCTGCCATTAGATAGAAGTGTTCATGAGTAACTAAGCCACTCAAAAACTAGACTTCTGCTGTTTACCTCCAGTCCCGGACACCGTGTTGGAGTAATATTTTGGCATCAGTGAAAGTTGCTTTACCATGTGAATTTCTTACAGCATCATACACATTAATAACAAAAGAAAATTTTGAGACATCTAGTCTCACCTGACATAATATTTGCCACAAAGATTTTCTATAAAAATTTTGATGTATAGCTTGAGAACTTTAATCTTCCAGTTTACCATTTGTGTAAAAACTTAATAATGCTTTCATCCATGTCCTCAGTACCAGAAGTTTGGCAAAAAAGAGTTATAAACACATTACTCAAACCTTCTTTCCTATCTTGCACATAGTGATCCAGTGTAACAGAAGTCCAGACCCTGCCTGTGTTCTTAAGTGGACACTCATTAGAAGGAAAAAAAACCTAGGAAACTCTCTCTCTCCTGCAATCCATAGTTCAGCTAGGCAGAATTATAATAACCCCTTATTCTCTATTACCTTTAAATGCATTTTGTTTCCAATATATTAGGTAAGAGAGCTGAACAGACAAAATCTAGACCAGGACAGTAGATTTCATTAAACACTAATTTAGCATCTGACTTATTATATCATCATTGCTGAGTACTCCTAGAAGCAGTCTAATGCTTTGAGGAAAACGCCCCCTGAAGCTCCAGGACTTTGCTGTCCAGCTCATTATTATTTATTATTTAAATGGGACTAATGCGAGTTAAGCTCTTTCCAAACACATGGGATGATGCATTTTGTACTTTTGAGAGCCTGCATGAAAATGTCTTTCCCTGTCAAGCCAATATATCATTACTGACTCCAGTGCAGCCCTGGCAAATTACATAGTGGCATGTAATCTAGGCAGCAGTCCAAAAGGATGAAGAAAAAGGACACAGACAAGCACATGATGTGCTACTAAGTCAAAAGTTACTAAGACAAATATCGATTAAAGAAATTTTATGGAAACAAATTCATGCATTAGTAAACAGTATGTCCGACAGCTGCCTCTTTGCCTTGTAAATCCTGCTTGTTCTCCACTATGAAGATTCCCACTATCTTGATGAAATTTAGTTTTAGGCTACCTTTCATTATTCTAAATTTTTTGCCATAGGAATCATCAGGCATAGGATCAAGAATTATGGAAAACTTTGAAAGGTAGAGATTTCAAAACTTGAACTCTTCTAATTATCGTCCTATTTTTATTGCATTTTCTTTTTTAATTTTAGATTTTATAGTGACAACTACTTTCTTGGTATTTCACCAATCACTTTATACAAGGGGTCCTAGGAGTACTAGGTGATTATGAGTGTTTTGTGGAACAGCTTTAAAAACACTTTGTATTTGTGGAATACAAATATACATCTCAGGTATTTCTAGTTTGTCAGAAAATGCATTTACCTTCCAGAACAGAAGTGCCATAAGCTACAGATAATGGCATTCATTGTGGCTAAATTCATGTACAAGTACTACTGTGATGTTTAGGCATCATACTAACGTGACCATGTAATAGTCAGATTGGAAATATGTTAT
This sequence comes from Mesitornis unicolor, assembly GCF_000695765.1. NCBI lineage: Eukaryota > Metazoa > Chordata > Aves > Mesitornithiformes > Mesitornithidae > Mesitornis > Mesitornis unicolor. The sequence continues at coordinate 71,553 of NW_010187483.1, read as the reverse complement.
GGCATTTCTTCAAATATTGAGTAGAAGGTGACTAAAATGTGTAATTCTTAGTACATAAGTGACATTCTAGTGACATAACTGTAGAGTGTAGTAAGGGCTTTACAATTTTTATTTTTCTCTTCATAAATGTATGTTCCCATTACAGTGTTAAAGTACAAACCATAACCTCAACTGTCTTTAATTTAGCTGTCCTGAGCATTCAGAGCAGTCCAACTTCATGTGATAGAAAAGACAGCAGAAACACCTGAAAGAGCCAGGAGAACTAGTAGCCTTATTGTTGTTAGTGGTTCTACTTTCTTGAAATATCTCAACTACAAGTACAGCTGCAAAGCACATCTACGACCTCTACACCACCCTATGTGCCTAATTTCTCTAAACCTCTAAGAGTACTTTAAAAGATTTTTGCTAAAACCTTTGGTTTCTTTACTCTGTTTTAGTATGAGGTTACTTTAAGAGCATGAAGTATGGGCTCATTTAATTTTTTGTAACTTGTTATTTATCACCTCTCCTGTATTTAGTATTTATCTTATTTCTTTCCTGTTTATTCTTGAAAATATAGGATTTCTACGCCGATTTCTTGTCATAAATTCTGCCATGAAGGAACATCTGAAATTGAAATATCAACCGCTGGGTTAAATTGAAAATACCAGGGCTTTGAACAGGCTGCTGATTCTCTATTTTTGTATTGCAGTCATATCCTTGGTCCAAAGTAAAGATTGTCTGTTCATTGAGTGATGCAAATCTGTCATCAGTCAAGTAAAATAAGAATGAAAATATATGTGTGTTTATACAGAAGTTTTATTACTATATGCATTTATCTATAGTGATTTTATATTTTATTTTTTCTGATCAAATCATCTGCCTTTCAGTAATCACTGAAAGTTCACAATCTGTTCCTCTGTGCTTGCATACAACAGATTCTTTTGTGTCTGTACAGTAGTCACCATCAGTGGTTCACGCACAGCACAAAGAAAATCTATTCCACTGCTAACAATAAACTTGTCATGAGTTTTTAGTCATAGCTTATTTGGCAGAAAAAGTTAATAAGAGGAAAATTTATTTGGTCATTGTTACTTATATTGTGAAACTGTTTTAATCGATGAGTGATAGTCATACCTCGTCTCTGGGTCAGAATTCTGTTAGCTGCTTATTAAATCTAGAACAGAAAAGCAACAAAATGTGTTTACTAATGGGGTTGTGTTTGCTTATACAGGCAATATTGCTCAAATTTATTCAGTTACCTGAAGAAAATCTACATTCATATTTAGAAGATAGTCTAGTCACAACAAAAAGAGTGACAAACAGATGAGCAGATTGTATTTCATTTGACACATCTCAAAATCTAAACTTTACTTAATCTTGGTTTGCTGAGAAAAGACTGTGCTAGAGTAAAAAATGGTATGTGTTGTTCAGGGAATTTAAAAAAAAAGTAAGCCTATGTACAAGTGTGGAAAGAAGTGAAATAATCTATTAATTTAACACTAGGAGAGAAACCTTTTAGCTTTAAGGATGTATTTCAATTCAGATAGCTAAGAATTGAGCATAATTCAGGAGAAAGTTTGAATGAAAGCTTGGGTTTGTTATTTGTAAGCTGTTTTGCATATGATCAATGTGAGGCTATGGAATACCTCATCACTGAAGCAATATGACTAGAATAAGAAGTAAATCCTTCATGATTGTAAGGCAGCACACATCTACTATCTTACAGCTTGGCCTACATTGTCGCTGATCCAGCATGGGTATATTATCTGTGGAGAGAAAAGAGCTGTTCTCTCCTCATGCCTTGTGGTGTAGGCTATGCCCTCACTCCTGCCATTCAGTACTTCAAAGAGAGGGCCAATAACCAAAGGAAACCCGCTCCCCACTGTTTGTACAAGGGTCAGAAAGCAATTTAGGGTAGTCCTTTCTTACATTTAGCAATTTTAGTCTGCTTAATATTGGCAGAATATTTGTGGAGAAGCACTGAAGTAGATGCTTACATGTTTATCATGTACCTTTCCAGTGCAGTTTTTTTAACCAGTGCCCCTTCATATTTTGCATCTTAGAGTGTATGGCAATAGTATGAAGAAATAAGGAAATCTTTTAGATTAAATATAGTTTCACAACACCGGATTCTGATGTTCTGCACCACATCTGTGTACATTTATAAATGCTTTCCCT
>NW_010187483.1:0-69362 GCF_000695765.1 Mesitornis unicolor | reverse complement strand
ATTCAAGTGTTCCAAGCCAGGCTGGACAAGGCTTTGGGCAACCTGGTCTAGTGGGAGGTGTCCCTGCCCATGGCAGGGGGGTTGGACTGGATGATCTTTAAGGTCTCTTCCAACCTGAACCTTTCTATGATTCTATGAAAAGGAGTGTAACTAAAATCCGCCATAGCTATCCTTAAACTTTGAGAATACTGCTCTTCACTTACAAGTTTTCCCATGGAGGAAGGGTATATTTGACTATTATATCCTTTTAGAAGTCCAGGTCTTGACCTTGTGCTCATTATTTACTGAGCAAACCTGTTAAAAGTTGGTTACAGTGTTTTATTTTATTGTTGAGAACACAATTTGCAATGTCCCTTTTCCATGCTCTTTGAATGTAAGGGTCCCTCAAATGATTTACACTAAAACCAGAAATAGTCTGACAGCATTTGGAAGCATCTTATACGCAATCAAAAGTACATGTGTGTTTTAACCACATGGAATTTTTACCTTTTTGATGTTTTATTCCTTTATTTTTAAAAAATCAATGAGATTTCTAGGTTTTTTATATTAGCTACAATTTGTTGGGTCTTACATTGTGGTTTTGGATAGTGTTCTGATTTTTTGGACTCCTTCTGAAGTTGCATTAGAACTGCACTGTTCTGGAACATAGTCCTTTCTTTATAGAACATCTTAAGAGAAACGCAATCCAGCTTCTCAGCTGATTCATATCGATATCTGTTCTGATTCACATCAATATTCCTCTGTTTAGGTGACTAGTTATTTATTTATTAATATCAAGTCAGAATAACTCATGCTTCTTACAACTCTCAAGTAATTGTGCGAGCTCAATGTGCCATTGTGAACAGAGTGGAACAACTTTTACATTTTTGAGACTAATCAGCTGAAAGTGTGAGTACAGAAGAAGCAACTTTTGATTTGTCTGTATTGAAGATTACTTTTTAGCTGCTGTTGTTTGCCTTTGAAAGGATTTATTTAATATCATTAGTAGAATGTCACACTCATCAGTTTTTGCAGAGTTTAGCCAGTTGTTTTCCATTGTTTATTAATTTTAAATTGCTGTACTACTGAATGAATATGAAAGGCACAGGGTCTATAAAGTACCTTACAAATTATTTATTTACATGTTGGCATCATCTGCTATCCAATAAATTATAGACGCCAGAGTACAGAGATGTACTCTGAGTCTGAGTACTTCTAGCTCAATACCTGGGCTAGAACTTGAGCTCAGTTGTGCAAATATGAAGCTTGAGGGAACCAATTACCTTCTTCTCAATTTCCACTTGTGAATGTACTATCATAGTTTGGACTACTACGAAGTTTACCACAGCTGTAGTTCCAAATTATGAGGCATTTGAAAAGACATATATGCAATTTGGTGATTCCATGGTTTACGTTCCTTAGTGTTTCTGTCATGATGTGGCAGGGCACTGGCCTAGAGAACTGCAAAGACAGAAATAAGAAGTTAATAACAAACTCCTACTGCAAATCAAGTGGGAGAAAGAAGGGAAAAAGCAACATGTCAAGTGCAACATGTTAGACTAGCCTCAGTAAAATTGCACAAGAGTTTCAATGTGAATTTAAAGCCAAAAATAGAAGCATATCAGCTAGTTTTTGTTTGAAGTAATCTACGAAACAAAGTTACTGACTTGCATAAAAAAATCTGTTGAAAGGCAGTCAAGTCATTACAGAAGTGCCAAAAGTAATTAAACTTGGTCAAGGTGACGCCTCCTCCTCAAGCAATAACATTGTGCCTAGACATTTGCAGTATATTCAGTGTACTGCATCACACATACAGGTCTGAGATCTCCAATCACAGCAAGCCAGCCTAAATCTCTATTAAGAAGACATTGGAAAACCCAGCTTATGTACAGCTACATCATTTAGAGATTAAAACGTGTATATTATTTATTAAAGAAGTTTCGGTGGTTGTGTTGTTTTTCTCAAAGTGCTAGGAGCTCTAGAGAAATGTGGAATATTGGTGTGATAGTTATCTTAGCACATAATACAAATGAAAGCCCAGACCCACTCTGCTATGAAGTGTAGTACTTGTATAAAACACCTGTGCTTTGCAGTTGGATATTTTTGATTTTTTTAATATAGCATATTTCTAAAGTTTGAAATTCCTATGCAGAATGTTAACTGGAGTTTACTCGCTCTCCTGATTTATATCTATTCCGATCTTTATATTTTAAATGCACGTGAACTCTTGGGAAGCTTAAAATATGTTCACTCACTTCACATGTTTAGGGCCTATAAGAATACTTGTATTTGTTTGGAGATGGAATTAACTTTGATGGACTGCTATTTCACTTATTCTCCCTTTATGGGGTAAGCCGTGTAAAATGCAGCATGGGCAACTGAATGAAACAAAGTTCTATTCCTATTATTTCCACTTATTAAGTGATCCTGCAGTTTGCCATGTGGTACTTCTGTTTTCTCACCTATGAAGTAGGCAGCACTGTCTGGAGCAAAACACGGTAGGAGAGCTATTCTGAGCATGCTGTTTGTTATCAGGTCACACTTTTTCATTGTTCCAAATAAGTTTCAATTTATCAGATGACAAGCAAGAATTAAAAATAGGGAGATGAGATGGAGACAACCTCGTGAGAATAACTCTATCTGTTGTTGTTAGTGGCATGCATACACATTATAAAACTATCTTTGTTTTCTTTTACTTATTGTCTCTAATGTCGCTGTCTTTTTTTTCAATATTACACTGATTGCCTTTTTCCTTATATGCTTTCTGATATCTTGTCCTTAATTTCTGGGTTTGAGGGTGGTGCCTTGGGTTTTAGGGGTGGTTTTTGGTTTTGTTTAATAAGCAACACTATCTAGGTGATGAGTTTTATGCTACCCTAAGGCTCTGATTTGCATAGGTCTGTCAGTGCTCTATATCTCTCTGTCTTTGTAATATTTCAGCTACTCTGACTGCTAAATTGTTTATGAATCTGGGTAGGTCTTTGCAGATAACACTATAAGCAGGTAGAAAGTACAATACCCAGAAATGGAGCAAGCATTCTGATGGTGCTGAGGGGAGCTGTAGGGGATTCTGCAGTCTCAAGATACACATTCAGGACTATTGTTTTCAAGGTGTACTGGGGAAAAATATTTTAAGATCTGTTGTTTACATTTAGAAAGATCTCCTGGAAATACAGTTCATGTAATAAGTTGCCAGAGAGTCGTAGAAGACCCTGAAAGTCATGCGGAAGATTACTTTCTCTTTCTTGGATTTCAAAAATATACTCAGAAATAAGATTTGAAGGTCACTTTTGTTGGTTTAAAGCAGCAAAACATAGTAGAGTTAATCCTGTCTTTCAAAAAAATTATTGGCAAAATATTGATATCTAAGTGCTTTATATAGCAGAGATAATATTTCATAGAACTGATCCTTTGAATGGGACGCATGGGGCATGAAAAGTAGAGCTTTTGCTATGTACAAACTCAGTTATTTCTCAAGTTGCCCCCAATCTTTTTGCTTGACTCATAGAAACAACAAATTAAAACTTTATAATTGAAATACAAATTATTTATGTTATGGAAGGCTAGAAGTCTATTACTAAGTTGTTTAACAACACCATAATTCAAGAAAGACTTCATGTGCTATGTGACAAATCATTTCATATTTCTGGGCCAACTACATAGAGCCTTCAGTAATAAATGTAATTCTTTTCTTGGCCATTTTAGAGGTTATTCTTTTTTTTTTAATCTAGGTAATATTGGTTTAGGTGTATTGGGTGCAATAAAGTGCCTTCAAAGCAGTTTAGCAATGATATTTTTATGCTCTTAAATATATCCAACAACATATACACACCTATATGGTATAAATAAAGGTTTTACGATCCGCTAAATCCTTTGCATCCTTTATGCAAAGGCTGTCTGTGGACCTTAACAACACTCTATCAGAAGAATTATAAACATGTCTGCAGCATAACTTTATGGTAACCCAGTGACCTAACTGTAGTGCCATGAACTCAGGATTGAAATCCTGTAGTACTACACAAACATTTTCTTTAAAGTCTGTGACAGAATAGGAAATTAACCTAAGGGAAATCTCAGAATGGAAAAATCATAGAAAAAGGCTGCATTTGGAGATTAAAAACAATACAGGCAAGGGATGTCTTATAGGAACCCCACCTTTTCTTGTAAGGCACTGAGCCTGTTCAGCTTCCACTGACATTGCTACAGTGGTGCCTAGGAGTTTGCAGGACCAAACCCCTAGCATGTTATCAACACCTTTCCCACAGCAGTCAGCTGGCCTCACAGCAGCTCACACTTCACTACATCATCAAAGGCAGGGCTAGTCTTCAAAAAACGCTTGTATCATTAGCCCAGTTGACTTCAAAGAATGCAAATTATATACCAATGAGGCATTTTTCTCACCTGTAAAAGTCAGGATTAACAAAAGCTACACTTACAGATGGAGTAGAAGACATCTAACAGAACTTGTTAAATTTTCTATCTGGATTATAGGAATTGTAATTTTGGTTTTGTTCTTTAAGGAACATAAAATAAAATAGGAGATGTTTTTCAAGAGATATTGTTCTCCTCTTTACATGTTAGAAAAATGACTACAGTGAGACAGAAGCTGTAGACAGCTGTGGGAACACCTACCTGGTTACAGACAAAATCCAAACAGATAATCATAAAAAGCAAATATTCTACCACTTCCAGTGGTGTCTCTTATGGAACATAGTGTCACTTGCTGATGATAATATTGAAATCTTGTAGTGCTTTTTACTGACAAGATGTGATTTCCATTTCCATGGGCTCATTTTATAGGTTCTTGCATATATACATGATATTATGTTAGCATACTTTGTTTAAATTCGCTATGTGAATAACAAGTTGGGATATTTTTAGCAAAGAAAGACCTATTGGGTTTTGACAGAATGTAAGCCAAGTATCCTTTAAATTCACTTTGCCAGTATGTCCTCTACTACAATAGAACAGGTAAACAATACCCTAACTTACTGCATGTAATAAATGAGAAATTGTATAGACTCATGTTGCTAAATATGTTGCATTTTTCTTTAGATTAGCATAAAATTACTGGGCGCAGGTGCTTTTGTAATTGGGACTCATTTGGAAAACATTAGTGTTCAGTGACCCTCATAGTTGAGTAGCTGGTTTTTGTGGTGCTATTATGATGCAATGCCATTTCGAGTAATGTCGGAATGCCATCTGTCCTCACATTTCAGTAGTTTTTCTTGCATTACAGGAGACTTCCATATATATATTTAGCTGCAGATCTCAGTTCTGTTATCTGCAGAAAATTTCAAATGTCTTTTTATTAAGAATCTTTCTTGTAACTGCACTAGTTCTTATCAAGCAAAAGTGTATGGCAGTAGAAGAATTGCCCTGTACACAGAATGCGCTTGAACGTCCTCCATAGTCAACTGTTAAAAAATTTCAGACTTCTACAGGTCAGTTTGCTTATGTCTGGAATCAAGCTGCACTTTAAATGTTGTTTGGGGTTGTTTGTTTAGTTTGGTTTTAAGCCATAAGAAGGCACTCTGCAAAAAACTGCAAGCTAGAACAACCTGGCAGCCAGAATAATCTTACAGAACAAATTTATCTTGTCAGAATGTACCCAAACTGAAATTTTGCTGGGTTGTTATTATTAGGTCTTGTATAGATCTAATGGGAGTGATTTTCTTGGCTGTAAGAGCCTTAAGGAATTGCTGTCTGACTAGTCCTAGACTTTGGTCTGTTCTTTGGCTGATTGTGATTTTCTCCACCCTATTAAAGAAATAAAATCAGTCTAAGCATAAGCTGTTTAGGACCAGCAATGGAGGGAGGTGGTATGTGGAGGAATTTACAGCTTTAGAGATAGTAACAGATGTAAACTGAAATATATAATTTGTTAAAGGTTAAAATACCTTTATTGTTTTAATTTCCTAATTTTTTTTTCAAACAAAAGATTCTAGTTATAGTAGAGTGAAGCATAAAACAAGAAAATAAAGGATTGCTCCAGTGAACCAGTAAATACTAAAGATGTTGGGGGTAATCAAATAGCATTTAATGCTCCGCTCTCAGATTATTACACAAACTCAAAATATATTGGTGTAAATCCTATTGTTCCACCCTCTGGAAAGAGGACATTGTCATTATTTTCTCTGCTTTATTTTTATTTAGAGTGCTTCATAGCCTGAGTATTATACACATCTACTTTGGAAACTACTGCATATGCTAATTGACGCATGTACAACTTTAGAACAGAGAAGTGCTTCACAGTGAATAGTTTATTTGATTAATTTTTCTGTATTCTCCTGTAAGCCATCCCAAGCCATCTGCAAGTAGTTTTTTTTCTTGCTACTATTATTATTCTTAGGAAGCATTCTAAGAGACAAGGGCCATGTAACTCCCATTAAAAATTAAAAAAAAAAGGCAGGAAGTTGCTATCCTTTGTGCAAGTGAATGTGTACTTCATTAACTGCTGAGTCTTTGAAAATATAAAATGAGTACTGTCAAAAAAAAAACCCAAGCCCAACACAAAAGTATAATGCATGCTCTAGAAAACTTGCAGTGAGCTTCAAACCTAAACATCAGCAAGCATAATAACAGTTTGTTCAACAGTAACTGTGTCTTCTGGAAGAAAATGTGGGACAACACACACACAAAAAAACCAACCAAAAAACAAAAACCAAAAAAAACCCATCCCTCTCTCTAACTGTCATGAAATTGTCACCTTGTGGGACTTATAAAATAATCAGATTGTTTTTTCTTTAAATACTGGAAACATATCTTTTAGTATCGTAGTTTATTGACTTTTCTTTTTGTATTTTCAGTTAGGAAGAATAAGAACCAGGACATTAGCATAACTTGATTTAAAAATGAATTTTGTAATTAAACTTGTGATTTTAATCTCAATTTTGTGCTGTCTCTCTCTTCTCTCACACTTGTGCACACACATACGCACGCATGCAATTAGATCTAAATTAATATTATTTATCTCAAGATTATATATCCTGCTATATATCATCATCATCATCCATCATCATATATCATGCTATGTATATTAGATATTGTAAGTTATATATTCACGCATGTGGGGTATGTGTGCATTGAGCACTACTTAAAACTACTTAGATTCTTTTATGATGGTCATTATTGATTAAAATATAATTTGGACTGTAAATATTTAGTCTCACTAGGTTCCAAAATTATGTGATATATGGGGTTCTCTTTAGTGTTTAATTTTCCTGAACAGCCTATTTAAGAGCCAACTCCAATAATTTCAGTTTTTCATTGTCTCAGATGTTTCATACAAACATATGCATGTCTGCTATGTGAGAAGGATATGGTAAAGCTTTGTCTTCATCTTAATGTAGATCATTATTTATGGCTTTCACAAGGTGAGTACAAGGAAAAGTATTAATAAATTTTGTTTCTAGTTAATTTAAGTAATTTTAGCATTCTCTCTTGTATAATATTACTAGAATTTTGTTTTGTTTACATTTGCCTAATCTTCTTAAAACCTGAGACTTAGATATTCTCTATCTTGTTTGCAGTTAAATATAAGTAAATATATCATTTTGACTCTGTTTTGAAAACTGAGGTATGAAGAATCGTCACTGAGCTGCTCTTATTGATCTTGAGGAAACTGATTGCATACATTTTCATGAGTGTTTCTCCCCAACTATATGGAAATATAAATAAGACTGCAGTTACAAGAAAGCGAGGTAACTGAAAATGTTGGTTTAAGGTTCCACTAGAAAATGTCTCTCAGCTGAAATACGCAATGCTTTCAAAATAAGCTGTATTAAAAAAAAACAACAAACCAACAAAAACAACAAAAAAACCCCAAAAAACCCAAACAAACACACAGAAACCCAAAACAAAAAAAAAACAAACAAAAAACACACCCCCAAAAAACCCCTAAAACACCACCAGCAGAATTCAGAGCACAATGATAAACAGAAGTGGCTTCTTTGAGTTTGTGCATAGCTTCATATTTCGGAAATTGCTTTAAATAGACATCCATTGCCTATTTAGATACCTATTTATCACCCCCTTGCAGCTGTCTTAGAGGCACTTAAACACTCATATCTAGGCATAGTCAATGGAATTTAATTCCATATCGTAAATGCAAATACACTTTGTATATTAACTGAGGAAGGCGACCTATTATTATTTTCATCTTCTATTTCTGTACTTCTTTCTTATCTTTAAGCACATCTGTGAGTTTGCTACACATGATGCTGGACTCCCGTAGAGGGTGCTTGCTGTGGTCTGTGACAGTAGACTATCATCCTCGAGCTCTTTTGAGTTCAGAGAACTGCTGGCTCTCATAAGGAAAAAAAGTTCAATTAGAGATGAGTTCCACTGGTTTGAGGTTGGTAGTAATTATTTTTTTGTCAAGGAGACTGACATAACTGGAAGAATTAGGTAGTAGGAAATACTACAAACAGTGCTTGAAAACTTCAATCCCTAGCTCTTGACAAATGAGACTTTTTGAACTTTTTTTTCTCTTTTAAAGCAGTTTTTTTCAAGAGAACTACCCCAGAACACTTAAGAAAGAAAATCTTTTAGAACAATGATGTACCTATTATATCTAACATAATATACTTCTGGAAGGTAGGTGACTGTGTGAGGAAAAATTCTACACTAATAGTAATGTTATGAAAAGGATGATTCAGGAAATTTACATCTAAATATGTCATCTATCATCCCAAATGGTCCATTTGAAAGAACAAGTCCTTTCCCTCTGATGGATGGTCAGCCATTTGAGGTTATGGTAAATGTTAATCTCAGATAAATTTTATTACAACCAACACAAAGAAAAAAATGTGGTCTTTTGGTATCCGTGTTAAAGATATCTTTACAATTTTCACTTTTTATGGGAGTGATGTCCTAGATTCCTTGCAAAGCTTCTGACTGTTGTGAATGCTCAGTGCTGGCCTAATGTACAGCAGTAAGCAGCTATTTTCCACCTTAAAGATATTTCAGTATTATGCAAATAAATAAAAAAAAGAAATCAAGCACAATTCTGTTTGCTTAAAAAACAGTATATAGACGTTTAAGGATTTGGTACTTTGTAGGATTTGCAGTCTTTTGAGAAGGATTGCCCTATATAAATGCAAATCTCTAGATGTACCTTATTAGACTTAAAAACTAAGCTATGTCTTTCCCACTTATTGTGGAATAGTATTGACTGTGCAATAGAGAAAAGCTAGTTACCTCTGCTGTAACACAGAGAAATATATGTTTATACAATGACCATCACTGTCATAGAAATATATAGGGTGATTACTGTTATTAGAATTGGACTTCTCATTTATTTCTCCATGTGCATTAAACTGTGGAAGATTTAAAAGTCGGGATATAAAGAAATGTGATACAATGGTTTCCTTTATACTTTTCATAGGTATTAACACATATTTTCCTCTCATTTCTGTTGTGGAAAGATAAAATAGATACTCAATTACTTTATAATATCTGAAATTTGTAGGGCTAGGAGAGTGAGTCCAAAGCCTGTCATGAAATCCAAAATCAACTGTGAACTTCCATAATTGCAAATGGTACTACTCAAAAAAGAGGGGAGGAGGAAAAGGTGATAGGATTGATACCTTTTTCTTGACAGAAATAAATATGTGTGGCATTATGTGGCTGCAGGCTTGTGCACACATGATATACAGACAAGGTGCCTGGTTTCCAGGGGCAGTCAGACAGAACTGAATTTGGAAAGGAGATATTTCTGGCTCTTGCTCTATGCACCTTGCCCAGAAAAGCTCTGACAGCTTCATCCACCTACTACATACAAAACTGCTTTAGTTTTTTGCAGTAAGTGCTACAAATGCTTGAACAATTTTGGATTTCCTAGACACAACAATAAGCCATTTCTATCCCAGTGGAATAAGACATCTCCCAGAAGAATACAAACTGTTTTGAGTCTGCTGAGAAGCAGGAATGACTCAAGCTTTGGTTGTTTTCTATTTGTAGCCCCTTTGCAGATAATCTGTTTAGTACGCTCACTAGAGACAGGTAAATATAAGCAACCCCTAGTACAGGATGGGCTGTCTGAGATTTGCCTGACTCAACATGCCAGACGGATCTCACAAAGTGCAACCAGACACAGCAGGCACACCATAGACAGGCTAACAAGTCTTTGCCTTAGGTAGTCTTTGAATGTTTGTAGATTGGGCCAGTGAAGCCTTTAGTAGCAGAATATGTGTTTCTGGGCAAAATCCAATGATTTTAGCATTTAAAGTTTATCAAAAGAGGCTATGAATATGCATATCAGGACATTGCCTATCATTAGAGAAAAATCATTGTGACTCACATAGAATTTTTGGGCAATTTTTTGTTGTTTGTTGTTTTTTTTTTTGTCCTTAGGTGTCATGAACTTGCACTCTGCCAGAAACTGCTTAGTTTGCTTACGCTCAAAATGCCATCTCCTTGCTAGATTGGTTTGAATATACTTACATACTTTTTTTTACATGGAAATTGAATATCACTAGAAACCCTTAGTGTAGAAAAGAGTAATTTGTGAGAATCTAAGTAACAGGAAATAAATACGGTGATGGAACCTGTATTTGTGTTAGTAAGTCATCTGGCAAGCAGTCCTGTCAGTAACACTCTGGCATCCCATATGAACAAGCGCTGATTAGAGAGAATATAAGCTGTGTAGTCATGCCAAAAAGCCATGTGGGAAGAGTAAAGATCTGATAAGAATATTTCTAATATAGGAAAAAATTGAACTACATATCAAAGACATATGATGTTAAGACAGATGGAATTTAGTTGACCTAACTTTGCAGTTTTATTTAGCAGTTAAGATGAGAATATTATAATAACTGCACACTTTGAGAAGAAAATTTGTATGATGTTAGAAATGAAAAATATATAAAGCATAATTGAAGGAAATTTCAAAGCTATGAAGCAGAATTGGGCTCTTGTAATTTATTCCAGTGCAGACTTTGGAAGGGAACTCAAAGAAATAATGAGTTTGGCTTACTTCTCTGTCATAAGCAAACAAAACATTCACCAACAGAGTCTAGTTTCATCTGCAAGCATATATGTTAAATGCATTGTAAACAATTTTGCTTATTTCATGTATCTGAAATGTAAACCATGGTTTTTAGTCAAGCAATTCTTTTTTTTCATGTAAGAAGTCATTCTTAGTATCAAAGTGATACAGATTAAAAGTACCTACATAAGATGCAAGAAAGCCCTGTGGTATTCTGGCCAGAAGGACAGAACTCAAATCTACACAACCCAGCCATAGCCTGGCAAGACACCTTCTTGCCGTCTGTTTTGCTGTCTTCTTTTGGCCACTCCGAGAGGCATGGTGGTGTTTTAAACTACAACTCAAGTTGTGCAGATCAATGTCATCCTAGGGCAGCAATATGAGAAATAATTAGAAATTATGGTTGTGAGACAGCTGAAGTGATGCTATGTTTATCAATTGGAAACCAGGCAGGGAATGAAGCAGACTCGTCTCTGCTCCCTAGCTTGGCCCGTGTCTGAGCATTGCAGCTGTGGCAAGTGATTTTTAAAGCCTGTTACAGAACTTGGTCCTACTGTTTAAAGCAATCACATGAAAACTGAAACTCCTCAAAAAAATATTTTATTTTTTTCTGGGGAGAGAAAAAAAGGGAAGACTTCTAGTATATAATATTGCATTTGACTATCTTGAATATTAAAGAGGATGGGAATTGGAAATTTTCCTGTTTTCCATTTTCCTTGAGGTAGGAAATGTTGTAAGCATTTGAAATTGTGACACTGGGAAAGTGTATTCTTGATGGCAGCCTCACCTAGATATCACAAATTTCCCCTTGTTCTATAGAAATGAGTGCAACATGCTGAGAAATCGGGTATATAAGCCGTGTGTGTAATTTGCGAAGGTAAAACCTTGAGCAGGAATCAAATTCTGAAACTAGAGCACTATACACAGACATTTATTCTCTTGAGTTAATAAAGCTTCAAGTTGGCTGGTTTTCCTGACATCCCATGAGGATTTACTGGTTCAAATAGTAAAGAAATCAGGTGAATGTGTGTACTATCATTCTCTGTACATATGCCTCTCTTATTCAATTGGAAGAAATTTAATTTTGGAGAACTGTAATAATTCTTTCAGTCCAAACAGACAAATCACTCAATACAGGTATGAAATGACATTCATTATTTAACAAAACAATTATTTAAATTATTTATATTGATATTTATAACCTATCCACCTCCTCATCACTTTTGCTAGTAGTCAGTTGCTCCATAAAACTACCAGTTCCTCGCTGGACTGCTGTTAAACAGAGACTGTACTGCAAATAGTAACCAGATAGGTTTATTTTCTCCTCTTCATTGTTTTTGGGAACTTTGTATTTGTTGGCAATTCAATGCAATAAAAATGACATGAAGAAGGGATGATTCAAGCTTTCAAAACTGGTGTCTGAAGTCCTAACTTTTCTTTGCAGAGAAATTATTTTGTTTTGTTCCCTGTCCCCACCCCCTTGAAGAATTTCAAGATGTGTTGCAGACAATTTGATGGAAGCCCAATCCTTAAGGATATTTACAAACTCTTTGTGATCTGAAACTTATAACAAAAAAGAGAGATCTATCAATGTTATTTTTAAAAAAAACACATTATTTTCTAGGAATATATTGTATCAGAGTTTTTTTTACGAATAATTCATTAAGTTGTCGTGGGGTTGGTTATTTTTGTTGTTGGTTTTGTTGGGTTTTTTTTAGCAAAGGTATGTTTAGGAAACTTTCATAAATCTCAGTTAAGTGATTTACATTCCTTCCATGAATTTCAGTGGACTTTGAATTAGACCCCTCAACATCTGATACATATGGAAGAAGAAAAAAAAGACCTTGTGAAAGAAACTGTCATTATCACTGGAAGATTAGTACTTTCTAAACAAATTCTGCAGAACTAAGTGTTGGACATAACAATTATCTTGTGACTACCAGCAAATTATGATGCAGCTGGATGCAACTGTTTTAGTTACTGTATGTCTCAGCAGATTATGCAGTTGTGATGTACAAGCAATGATACATTTATCAGGATATCCAATTAACTTTAATGATTCATTTTCCAGATTTCATAGATAATTTCTTTTGAAATAATTCCTTCTCATGTTATGCCATGGTTTACCATTTAAGGCTGCAAAATTGTGAAGCTATCAAGGGAAATTAAAAAATACTGAGGTATACATATAGTGCAAGCTCTGTACAAAAATAGTACTGCATACTCTTCAAGTCATTTTGAATCTTAAATATTGCAGGAAATATGGTAAAATGTGCCTAAAATGACCAGTATTTCAGCTGAAGGAAATTCACTGCATATATAAAGTGATAGCCTGGATTGTAGAGTAACTGCCCCATAGAGCAGTCCATTTTGAGTATAAGCAGGTAAGTGAAAGGCATGAAATGAAACACATTTTGCCAGCTCACAATGACATGAGGTCCCAGCAGGGAGAGACTGCAGACAGCTGAAATAAGCTAAAGCCGTTCATAAACTGCCTAAACTCAGGGCCTAAATCTTTCCCAGAATCCACAGGAATCAGAGAAATTAGAGTTCTAAAAATATTTTAGTTTTTTTTTCATTTTTTACTCTCCTCCTCCAAATGTTTGTACAAAAGAAAATGTAATTTAACTTGTACTTCATTATGGTCTTGCTTAGTAACATAAAAATGTGTACCACCAAGTTGGTTTTGCATGGTCAGTTTTTGGATAAAAAGTCTTGATTACTTATGTGGAAGTAACCCTTTACAAGAGAATGCTTTAACGAGAATGTACTTCATAAAATTTGCTGAAAACACAGTGTATAAAGTAGTTAACAGTTTACAATGTCTGACCTCTTGTTTTTTTTGTTATCCTGATTTTTCAAATGTGACTTTTTGGAAATTTTATCTATATTAACTGTTTCTTTTCTTTTCTTTTTTTTTTCTTTTTTTAATATCCCCTGTCCAGCAAAATGCCTCAGCAGAGAAAGAGAATCTTCATGTGGCCTCAAGAAAGGAAGAAAATCAGAGCATCCAGGAGTGTGATTCTCAAGATGTAAGCTTAGCTCACCTAGTTATCAGAGTCTAATCTAGATTGTATGAAGACATTAATTCCTTAGGTGGTTATCGACGTGACTTTCTTTTCCTAGTCACGCTGGTACATATATTTTATAAGCCATATTATTTTATTATTTATTATTTATTACTGCCATATTCTGCAGTAAAGTGCAGAGAAGCAAATGCTCTTTGCTGTCAATCTCTGCAGACATACTCTCTGAGTTTCTTTGAAGACTACTTAGTAGAACTAGTAGAGCTGTGTTGGGAAGAAGAGTAGTGGAAAAGCTATGATTCGTTTAACCATTTCAGGAATTGACTTGTTCCTAGTTGAAGAGCTACTGCAGTACAGAGAGATGCAGAACTTTGTTTACATATTGTTTCCATTAATAATCAGGCACAGCTGTCACAGATGCTTCATTTGCTAAAACAAAGCCTTTGGGGAGATGTAAGGAAGGGATGACAATGTAATAATTGAATGTATGTAATCTCATCCACTGCCACTCTAGAAAAGCTGCAAGCTGTGTTTTTCTTATTACGCATCTGACAAAGCTAAATCTACTGCTTTCACTGAAGTAAAACTCATTCAAACAGCATGGTGGGAGCTGTTAACAGAAATCCCCAATTCCCTGTATTATGGGTGCAATTAGAATGATATGAATAAAACAAGGAAAAAAAAAACACAGAAAGAATAAGAGGCAAAATTTGTTGAGAGTGTATTGTCTGCTCAGTAGTCCATAAAGTACAGTGCTACCTTAACTAGCTTGCAGGTGAAATACAGAAGACAACAGGAAAAAGCCTATCACAATGGCTTTTGAATCAACTACTGAACACATTACCTGCCTCCAGATATAACAAACTTCTCTGGAGGTAACTGGGTAGCTTGCAAGTAGCAATCATAGCAATGTGTAGGAATGTGAAAAAAAGTTCGGAAAACTAATCTTAGATAATTCAGTATCCAAGAAATTGTAAAAAGCTGTATATATTATCCATATATTACAAATATGTTACTAGATTTATTAATTATCAATAATAAGTGACTTCCCCTCTGCCACATAATCTCTAGGGGGGGCAGAAACAAGAAGACATTGTGTATCCATAAGAAGAGTGCATAATTTGCTGTTGCACCTTTCTTAATGACTAAAGATGAAGGAAACTTAAATTTATTATTAACAATAATTGAAGAAGAAAGAATAAGATGTAAAAATCTGAAGTCGGAGTGAACTCCATTTACGTTATGACTAGGGATTGGTTACCACCTGGGAAAGTTATGGAAAGTTTGATGGAATATAGATTACTTTGGGTAGATGCTGACTTTATGTAGGCCGAATATCTGAGGAAAGAGGTTCAAGTAACTTTTTTTCACAGAAGTGAATACATTAAAGCAGAGAAGGAAAAAAAAATATTAATGCATTTCACAAACAAAGAGAATATTTAATTTCTGTATCAAGTGATGCAATGAAAGACCTAAAAGATGCACTTTTCTCTAAAAACAGGGATTTAGGTATTTTAATTAAGGAGTGGTTGTGTGTTTTTGTGCTTCTAGCAACTTGTATTTTTAGCCATTTAATCAGCATGGTATGCTGGTTGATATGAAAAATTTGCCTGAAAAAGCAAAAGACGACTCCAATTGGAGTTAGAAGTCTTAAGGAGTCAAACTATTTTTCATAATTCAAGTAAAATTAAAATCTAACCCTGTTCTCTACCTTCATCTAAGTAGCATTATAATTCAAAGAAAGTGAAATTGGGCCATACATCTAAATTTGAGTGATAGGATTAAGTTCTGTATCATTTAATCTCTCCATTATGATATATTAAAACTAGTTTTATATTCTCTGGGACTCACTTTTCCTTTAAATTTTAAAATGTTAAGGTTTGTTAAATCTTTACTTGAGAAAACCTCCTGTATGGAGGACAAAGTAGTAAAATTAGAGAAAACATACCATAGGGGTATTCAAATTCACTGTGTCTTGCTAGATAATGTTTCTTATTGGAAAATAAAACAGGCAATAGTTTTATCAATCTGTTTCCATTTATCCATCTGTCTCCTCTCAGGGAGCAGGATTTTCTCTCTGTTGTCCCCTACCCTCCCAGGGCAGGATTAAAAAAACCAAGGGAATAGAGAAAAAGATGCTTCACACAAGGCTGGAAGTTAAGACTGTAACAAGTTTAATGAAAAACAACAGGGGAAAGGAAAAGGGAATTAATAAGGGATAAAGGATATTTAACAATATATCCATACCCAATCCCAGTAGTCCCGAGTGGAAGTGTCCGAGCAGTGCCTCATGGTCGCTGTGACTGCTGTGACTCGTCACTGGGGACCGCAGTGGTGCCAGGAAGCAGTGGATGCTGCCGAGCACGTGGAGGTAGCCCCAGCCGTCCTGAGATGCGACAGGAAACAGCTGGGAAACCAGGAAAAGCCCGCAAAAACCTCGGGCCTCCTCGGGTTTTTTCAGACTGTGGCTGGAAAGGGAAGGGAACAGAACTGATCTCTGACCCTCCAGGGTCCTGCAGACACCACTTGTCCTTCCCTTTCAGGCTGTTAACCCTTAAACCGTAACACAATCTTACCTTGCTTTTAAACATGTTTGTAGAAATTAGTTTTCCAACTGAAAAATAGGTATATTATGGAATATTCATACTTTCATTTAAAAAAAAATCGATCTAGGATTCACACTAATACACAAAAAAGTGTCTGTGAAATTTTATTGCACTGTGCTTGCAGTGTTTGTTGAAGGAATGTCTTTGAGAGCCAAGTTACAAAAAAGATTGTTAGGACAGCCACATCTCCAAGCAAAGAAGCCATAAATGTTGTCATATTTGTCCTAATGAAAAACAGAATCACCAGCATAAATAAAAACTTGCAGTTACTGAAAGACATGTTCTCTTTACATCAAGTGTGACTTTTAAAGTGTATCTTTTAAAATTTATTTCCCATGTTTGATTTTAAAGAAAATTTTTGGGGTTTGCTTTTCGTTAATATAAAACCAATTGATCGGTATGATTCAAAGAGAATTTCAGGAGTTAGTTCTTTGTGCAGACAGCTACAAAGCAATACAGAGCCAGGAGCTATTTTGAAGAGCAGTAACCTGCATAGTACAGCAGTCTGGCCTGTGGCATGCAAGACAAACTGGAACAGTGTGTCCTAAAAGTGAAAGAGTAGATCTATGAATATAGGTCAGGTAATACATAATATATATAATATTTTAGAGAAATACTTATTTTCAACTTGCGGCTGCACTCACTCGAAGTACTGTCTCTTCTTCCTAAAGGGTCATTAAATAATTCTTTTCTCAGAGAATTTTCTTCCTTTCTATCCCCACACTGACTCATAAAGTTTTACAAACAATTCATCCGCACTTGCAGGATTTCACACTTGAATTTTCTACAACAGCTTATTTGGAGTCCATCATGGAAGAATAAAACATCCTGGTTTGTCAGAATCCCCTGATTTCACTTTAAATGCCACACAAACTTCAGTTACGAAAATGGGAAAGTTTTCTTGTAAACCCAAGGACTGATTAAAGAAAGGCAGTAAAATTTTCAAAGAGAACTAAAGCTTTAAAATATATTATTCACAAACCCAAATATTTTACAAGTCTAAGGACCAACCTTTACCACATTTTGTCCTGTGGGTTTCTCACAGTGATAAATAAAGTAGTTTTCCTGGTTGAAACTTTTTTTTTCCTTATATGTACTCTTCATCTGAACATGGGCTGCATGGGACAAAAATTAATGCAGATGACGGCATTTAGCTATCAACTTCTTCCCACCTTTATTATTATATTTTATCATGTGTTAACAGATATTTTTAAGAGACAGAATAATTCAAATAAATTAATTTTGAGAAATGAACTAAAAATGCCTCTTTCCACAATTTACCTTCATATAATGACTTTACAGATATCACCCTAAATCCTGAAAGAACTAGAAGCAATTTATTTTCCTAAAGGATCATATCACTTCAATAATACATAGCTGTAATTTGTACCTGCAAACAATATCACTTTGAGAAAATTACAGGCTTGGGAATACATTAGCATGTTTCTTGTATTTTTATCATTACTTGGTTGTGTGTGTGTGTGTTTTTAGCTGAAATTTTGAGAGCTGCTAAACTCCCAATGAAGGAACTATAGGCTGGATTGTGGAGAATGTATTGCAGATTCTCAGATTTAAGATTTAAGAAAAATAAATGAAGGTTGAGGCCGAGATAAAAGACCAGCACCTTAATGAATGTGCTTAAAACTCTGTTGCTTAGAAACCTAATATTTCAGCAGCACTTTCTCAAAACTTTGCAAAAATCCTCTGACTGTGTCTCTGATAAACAAACTGTGATTTATGTTTTAGAAGAATTACTGTAGTAAAGATTGACTACAGAAGAACATGCAATGTTTCAGTTGTTAAGGCAAAAAATAAAGAGAAATGGCTAGTTGCTGGTCTCAACTGATATTTTTTAGTCTGTATGGCCAAGCATCCCTCTCTCTGTCTCAAATTTGTAATTCTACTTCAATTTCTTCTGTATGGTTTTATGCATATTCATAACAATTAATGTCATTTACATTGGAGTGAATACAAATGAAGATTTATTTACAAATAGGATACAGGGAGACTAATTTATATTAACAAATTTAAAAATTGGAGACTGCTGATACTTTGCCTGTCAAGAAATTTGATATGAAACCTGTAGTAGCCAGAAGTAGGTAGGATATCCTGTAATACAACATGTCAATAATTTCAAATCACCTCAAATTTTTCAAAGACAAAAAAATCTTAACATCAGTTTTGTTTTAAAAGTTTCCATTACTTAGGTTAGACATGGCCAGAAAAGCCAACAGCATCTTGGCCTGTATTAAAAACAGTGTGACCAGCAGGTCCAGGGAGGTGATTATGCCCCTGTACTCGGCACTGGTGAGGCCGCACCTTGAGTACTGTGTTCAATTCTGGGCCCCTCACTACAAGAAGGATGTTGTGATTCTGGAGCGTGTTCAGAGAAGAGCCACGAGGATGGTGAGGGGTCTGGAGAACAAGCCTCATGAGGAGCAGCTGAGGGAACTGGGGTTGTTTAGCCTGGAGAAGAGAAGGCTGAGGGGAGACCTCATCACCACCTACAACTACCTCAAGGGAGGTTGTAGAGAGGTGGGTGCTGGTCTCTTCTCCCAGGTGTTGGAGGACAGAACAAGGGGAAACGGCACCAAGCTGTGCCAAGGGAGGTTCAGGTTAGAGATAAGTTACTGAGAGGGTCGTCAGAGGCTGGAACAGGCTGCCCAGGGAGGTGGTGGAGTCACCATCCCTGGATGTATTTAAAGAGCTGGTAGATGAGGTACTTAAGGATATGGTTTAGTGGGTAGACAGGAACGGTTGGACATGATGATCTCAGAGGTCTTTTCCCACTGAGCAATTCTGTGATTATTCCTTAGTTGTGTCTGGAGATATTCTCCCTGGCTACTGAAAGTCTCTGTGTAGAATCAGAGTTCTGTGAAACTCTTTTCTCTGTGTAATTTCCTTTTCCCTCTTCCCAAAGGCTTTTGGAAGCTTTTTTTGGCTTTTACACCAGAATGTACTTTGTCCCTTTTTCATATCAACTAATTCTTGTGCTCGTAACACATAATTTAAAACCACCTATTTGGTAGTGCTAAAACATCAAACCATTTATAAAGCGATTCTTAGTTTTCTGTTCTCATCTTAGATTTCTTGCTCTTTGTCCTTGTAGAGTCTTCTCTGATAAATAAAAGTGATAGTGCTTTTATTTACTGCCTTAATTTCCTGCAGTAAACAAACACTGTATGTTCATTAATCATTCAGTGACAAAGGAAACCGAGTATTGGAGCAAAAGTTGTATGTGTTTCTAAGCAACTACAGCATTTTGCTTCATTTTTCTGTATCAGTTTCCATTGCAGAACTTTGATTACATTGTACTCTCTCATTGCTTTCCCAAAGGAGTAATGAGAGAAAAATCACCACTATAACAAAATTAACTGCCACTTCTTAGTTTAACCATCCATTCAGTACACTCTGCTCTAAAACAGGAGAAGGTTATGAAAAACTGCGGAGATGTCTATGTACACTTCACGTACATCTTGCTCCATATCATTCTTCTAAGTAATGAGGATGAAAGGGGATTGAAATACAGATCTGAAATAAATTCATGAGCAAATCTGGTAAAACATGTCCTTGAATAAACTGTGGACCTAACTTGATTAATTACAACTATGATACCTCGTTTGTCAGTTGACCTAACCATGCCATCCTTTTCTCCCATACCTTGTTTAGCTTCTTCAGAACTAGCTCAGTCCTTTCCCTTCTATCATACTCTACATACATCCTGCATATCTGCTTTAGTGCCCGCTGAAGCCAAAAGGAGGTCTGTAGTATGCAAAGGGATGCTGAAGCTGCAATGTGTGCCCTACTAAATCTGTACAATACCCTTTAGCAATGGCAGAATTATTTTCTAACTGTAAAAGCTGAATATAATATCACCTATTTAAACTTTTTGATTTCCTGTCCACTTGTGATACATTGAATGCTTGTTTGAGCAATAAAGCCAGTTCTTATTTGCTGCATTGATGCAGTGGAATACCCTTCTAGTTACATTGTACAGCGGTTTGCAGATCAAATTGCATTGTTTAATAGCCAAGGGATGTGCTGAATTTTAACTGGCTTTTTGAAAATTCTTTTTAAATGAAGATGCACACTTGGCTGATCCACCTTTATAATTTATAAATCCATCTGTGAACCTCTCCAGCTCTGCTGTATAATTCACTAGGTGAACTGAATATCATAACTTCTGAAATTTTGCATACTTACTGATCAAGCTGTGTACTTTATAGCCGGAATTTCATACAAAGATACTTTGTTCATCAAACTGCACACTAAACTTATCAGGTGGCACAGTATTTCAAGAGATGCCTCACCTTAATTTTTCTATTTTCTTAAATTTCTCACTTGCTGTTCTCAATATCTTTTTTCTTCTTGTATGTACAAAATGTATTGCTTAAGGCAAAATGCATTGGCATGAAAATTTTATCTTGGAAGCACAGATAGTTAATGTATTTTTTTAAAGTTTATGTAGAGCAAGTAACTAGCATTCAACATCACTAAATTTGGTCTAACTTTATCAAGTAGGAGAAAATCATAATAAGATTTCTGCTGTGCTTGTAAATGTTGGCTAAACTCATTTTTAAGGAGACATTAAGGAATTATGCAATTTGAAAAGAATTAATGACAGTAAAAGCATGGTATGGCAAACTATCAAACACACTTGAAAAAAAAAGTTTCCAGAATTGCTTTTTCCTGAAGTCTTTTCCTTGGAAAGGTCTGACTTTCACTATTTGGAATTCTCACTGCTGTGAGATTGAGCTTTTAAAGTTGAGTGTTCAAACATTTGATCCTTCTTGATTTATGATAAAAATACAGCGTATGTAATTTAATGAATATAATATTTATCTTACAAATATGCCTGTAATCACAACATGCATGGTAAACATATTGGAAATACCACTCAGTACAACTTAATGGCAAGGTAAAGGATGTTTCCACTCATAAAATTACAGATATTGTTCTCTAAAATTAATTCATTCATAGGTGAAATTTTGTTCTGTCACTAATGATTAGATACGACACATTAAATTCTTATATTTTTTATTAAAATAAGGAAATATTGAGAAAGGGGAAGACAAGAGAGGAGGCAGGACTGTAAGCTTCAGAGAAATCCATCTTTGTCTTGTTTCATTGCTCTGAGCTGTAAAACTACTTCACGGAATTGTCATAATTTACTTAATATCTGTGTACTTGGATGAAGACTGCCTGTGATTATAAGTATTGAAGGTTTGCTTCCTGAGTCTAGAAAAAGGAGGTTGCTTATGTGAGCGCATGCTAATGAAGCTAGGACAAAATATACTTCATTGAGAAGTCTGTAGGAACTGAAGAAATTATCTGTAGCAGAATCTCGAAATCATCAGTTTGAAGTAGAACAAGACATTGGAGAATTGAGAATTAAGTGTAAAAATGCATTTAACTTGCGTTGTGTTTTAAATGCCTGTATTCCACATGTTTTTTTTGTGAAACATTTGGAATTGCAGTAGTGTATTGATATAGGGAATGTGGGGATTGTGCTTCTGAATGAGACAGAGAGTTAATATACCATCCCCACTCCCTTTGAAACTGTCCATCTCAGGCTCCTTAAAGGAAAGCAGAAGAATGCACAGAATGTAGTTAAGAATTAATTGCCTGTTTTGTTCTAAATGCCAATGGCAGGGAATAAACTTAGGTAATGAAGCCAGAATGTTAGCTTTTTTGCTGTTGGTTTCATAAATGCAGTATGCTGATTTTTTTATAATCTTATATTAAAAGTTCACTATAAGATATCTTTTCACCATGCCAATAATTTGCACTTTTTAAAGTGTTGCAAGAATTTGGACATCAGTATTTTGCAGCTAGAGCCAAGCATGTGTGTTGAATTGCTTTCTCCTTACTTTGTAGCTTGCCAGGTATTTAGTCTTGTTCATTTTTGTCATGTCCTCTGCCTTTTGATACTCATTCTTTATCCATCTGTCACTTTAGGCACCAAAACAAACAAAAAAAAACCACAACATGAAAAGCAGAGCTGTGTGTCATGGTAAATACTGTCGCTCTATCCACTAGGGAGGGGGATCAGGAAAAGGAAAGATTTGTGGATTGAAATAGATACAGATTTAATAAAATGTTAGTAACAAAAACTAATATTAATAACAGTTATAATATAAAGTACACAGAGTTATATTCAGCCAATATTAGAGGGGAGTAGGCCTCAGGGTTATGATGGTAAACAAGTCTCTCTTGAGATGTCAGCCATGGAAGAGGAAAGAAGGAGCAGGATGGAGAGGAAGAGAGCCTTTCCCAGCAAACTCTTCAATTTATAGTGGATGTGACATTTATGGCATGAAATAATTATTAATTGGTCAGCTTGGATCATCTGCCCTGGCTTTTAATCCTCCAAGCTTCTGCACCACTTTATTTTAAGACTGCTGAAGACCTTGATCCCCATGGCAACCTGCATACCAGGATTGGCCACAAAATAAAAAAGTCTTATCAACTTTGTCCCCATGAAATGGAGTGTTGTATTACTTACAATATCACAGTTTTCCTCAACAGCAAACTGACAAATTCTGTCTCAGTAAACCAGGACACTGTTATTATGCTGACCCTATATCCTTTTGGATCCCTGGAAGACATTAGCCAAGGGACAAAGGGCAGTCATCTAGATACAGTGCCTTCATTTTCACCTTGGTATTGGAAATTTTTCTTTTATAAAAAAAAAATAGTGTGTAGCTTAACAGCCTGTCTGAACTTCTCTGGAGGCACCAAGAAAAGAGAGCAGTCAAGTAATTATTTCATATTTATTCCAAACTTCAATCATTATACTGAGGTTGAGATATGAGACTGCGTTGCCTACTGAGTTACCTGGGACTTGTTCAGATGGTGACAGAGCAGTAATGCCTGTTCCCCGCCCTCCCATGAAGCCAGCACAGATGTAAGACCTGTGACCAATGGAGATTACATGCAGACAAAACTCTTTCATCCTCTGTGTTGTTCCTACACCTCTCCATACACCTTTCTGCACAGCAGCTGGGCAAACAGCCTGTATTTTGAAATGACATGTTACACTTGACATGAAAACCAGAGCATCCTTGAAGTGTTGCTGACAAGATTTTAAAATACAACTTGCTTTGTTATGATTGTACACAAGGAGTAAATGGAGTCAATGCATTAAACCAACAAGCCTGACTTTGAGACCTTTTTTTATAGGGACTTACTGCCTTTCATTTTTTCTACTTTCTGAACGTTGTTTCTACTTGGATGTTTTTAGTCTTTTCTTATAGTCTTAGCATTTTATTAACTTTCTTAGTCATAATCTTTCTTAAAAATATTAATATTTTGGAAGAACAGCAACTGATCTTCTCCAAGAGAAATAGGAAAGCTGCTTTTTGCCCAGGTATATGTATTTCTGTACAAGTGTACGTTGAGGGTGGTATAATTTTGTACCTGGTTTCCTCCTCCTTCATGGTGCAAGGAGTGAAGACAGCAAGTTACGAAGGGTAAGGTTGTGTTCTGCTCTATTCTGTGGAGTGAAAGGATTTGTACATAAGCTGGAAATGTAACTGTCCTGCACAGAGGCTTTCAAAGTTGGCATATTCCCAGTCTTCTCCCCTTCCTCACCCTCACATCTCCAAACAAGGCAACCGGAGTTCCTGCTCTTGTGAAAGAAACACACAGGTAGGAGGTTGCCCTTGCATGCCTGATATGCTGAAATCTTGGTTCAAAGCTTGACAAAATCCCAGGTGCTCTTAATGCAGGCACTTCTAAAATCTCATCTTCATGAAACAGAAAAACTACATTGACAACTTTTCAACTCCTTTATTTTCTAAAAGCAATTACTTTTGCTTTTTGCAGGTTTCCACCATGTCAAGCTATCATTCTGTACTTTTGAAATTAGAGTACCTCTCACAGGGGTGAATCTGACGGAAAGAGAGACTCACACAGAAGAGCAAACAAAAAAAAAATCTTTCCATCACTTGGCATAGAGGGAACTAGCAAAGAAAAAAGGATTCATATTTGGGTTTTTTTGTCTGTATGTCCCTCATGGCTGTGAAAGGTGCTGTAGTGCATTGGTTTTACATTTCCCAAATTGTTTTAGGTGGTCTTTAGCTGAAGGAAAGGCTGCATTTGTATATTTAAGTATTTATATATACATATCCATGCACATATATGTACACAGTTATGTGTGTATATGTGTATATATAAGCACATAACTATAAACACAGATGTGTTTGTATATCTTTGTGAGGATGTATATGTATGAAATTCAGTTCAGGCTGTTTTAAACCCAGTTTACAGTTATAGCAGGAGATGCTGTTATACTCTTCTGTCTCAGGTATAGGAACTGGAATGACTTAAAGCCGAGAGCCAGTGGGCGTATACAGCTCATCCATAGTGACTGGCTACAATTCTGGCTATTGAATTGCTGTTGACTGATGGTGTTTTGAAAGTCACTGTCATAGTTCAATCTGTAATTTATTTGTTAATGATATACAAGATTTCACTGCAACAAGGAATCAATAATGAATGTAAATGCTTTAACAAAACAAAGACATAGGAGTTTTAGAAAAATGTCCTACTCTACTATGTTTCTCCAGCAGTGATCCATATGGTGTGTTACTCAAAAGGAAAACAACTGTGAGTAAAAAAAATATGAAATACTATAGACACAAATCTTCACTTCTGTTTTCCTACTAAGATGGCCTTTGTTATCTGGTCTATGAAATGAGTATGAAAGATTAGTCACTTATGAAGCATTGTTTTTATCACTTGGTTTTGTTTTCTCTAAGACAGCCTTTTTTCTTCTTCTTCCTTTGTGTATGTCTTAAATGTTGACCTATGTTTTTTATTAATTTCAAGTAATATTTTTGGATTCCTATCTTCTGTGTATTTTCTTCGTGAAATAGGTTACCTATAATTTTTCAGTATAGACAGGGTAAATTATGGATTTGTAAATGATCTTACATTTCATTAGCGTTATTTCTGTCCTCTTCATTACACAACCTGAAATGCTGTTCTTTTTTTTGACCTGTAACTTTTATCCTCAAGCTGCTCACCTGGAAGTCTCTGAAACCTTCAAATTTTTCTAAACATATCTAAGCTGAAAACATCTTTTTAATCTAGCTCACTAGTAAATATATTTAATAAAACTTCTGCCAGGACCACACTTTTAAGCTTTTGGAGTATTAAAATTTTATTAAAAATTTCTACTCTTTATCATCTCGCTCTTTAGTCTTTGTCTAGAACACAAACTACCTGTTCTTATTCAATTTTTTCATAAAAGGAGGATTAGATACTTTATCAATAGATTTTTTTATCAATACTACCCTGATTATTTCCTGTAATATAATATTAATGCAACTTTCATTAGCTGTTGTGCATAGCGGCAAAAATTTGAAAAGAGTCCCTACCATCAGTCACTTCAATTGAACCATCTCAGAGGTGCTCACTTTGGTAGCTTAAGCATGACTAAACCCACCCTGAAGTGCTGTAAAGTCCCTGGTGGTACCACAATGTCTCTAGAAGCTTTTAGGAAGGAGGCAGCCATCTCCTCTTCAAGTATTTCTCTTAAAAACATGTTTCATTTTTGTATTCACGCCTGCTCATAGATCAATTTTGTTACAGGCAAAGGATTGTCAGAATTTCTCAAGTGCAAATACTTAATGAATTTTCTTCCTTCTTGTCAATCTCTTACTTTTTAATTAACTGCAATCTAATGTCATTTCTACTGAAAGGATATTGCTGAAAATTCTTGATATTTAATTTGCATGTTAGGGTGTTTATTTTCAGTGTTCTCTGCTGAGTGAAGTAATTTTTGTCATGTTGCAATTTAAGCTGCTATAGGATGAATTCAGATTTACTTTCCGTTTTCTTAAGAAAGCCTATGGGAAAAAGTGCCCCAGAACATACCATTTAGAGATATTTTATCTCTTTTTGTTCACGATTCCTTTTCTCTCCTAGACACAAATAGCTTATTCTATCCTAGACCAATGTTATCAACTATTACTAACAAACAAACACACAAATCTAGAAAAAACTTGTGGAAATGCCAGCAAACCTTGTAGTTGCTACTATTGGGAGTTTCTTGTTGAAAGTGCAAGTTTGCACTCATATTCCTCTGACCAAAGTTCATGTCTATATACTAATTATTTTTTCACCTTTTTCATTAATATGTTGGATTATGTTTGATATGTAAAAAATATTCTGTCTGGGCTTGACATAGTTTCATATATCTTCATGTTTTATTGCTAAACAGAAACATTTCAGAGGAAGAGTTATGTTAAAATTTAAGGTAAACAAAATTACTGTTATGTTAGAAAGAGTCTTGATGACTTAAAAAACTCCTCAAGTATTTTTACTCCATTTGAATGTATCGGTTTTAATGTCAAAATAAGTAGAAAAATTTCAATGTGAATGCATTTTATGTATAATGACCAAAGATCATCAATATTTTACTGTATTTCACATTTGAATTTTTTCCCCTATGACATCATTAATTCTACTCCTGAAGGGACTTTAATTACAGCAGAAATTTCAGTGGTAGGTAAATCTCTACTTAAGACTTATAACACAAGATCTCTTTAGTTCAAGAATCTACTGTGTAATTAATTTTATTTATGCTGTTCAACTCTGTTTTCCCTCATATAAAAAAGCATATTGGCAAAGAAAATGACAGTATTGCTGGAATAAAATGACAGCGATGACTTTAACAAGCTTTTCTGCACCTTGGAGAGTCATCTGAATTTCCCATTCAGGGAATTACTATACATATCCTCACTTGGGGATTATTATACATAAGAGATGTAGCAGTCTAGACAAGGGAATAGAAATAGAGAAGTCATAACTGTAATGCTAGTTTTCATCTGTTTGTTACTCTTTCCTCACCCATAACAGAAAATTATAATTACTGATCTGTTCCATGGGACCACTGTAGGAATAAACTTCATTATTTGTGATGAGAAAAGAAAAAGCTAGATTAAGTATTGTTAAATTTACAGTCATATTAGACTTTTATAGGGATGATGGGATTCGCTTAGCTATGATAACTGTTTCATTCCATTTCATCACCTAGGCTAAAAAATCCTCTGATTTTTTTGTTTGTTTGTTTTGTTGTAGTTTTTCTTTAGGAAAACCACAAATATTTTAGGAAAAAATACAAAGTAGTTATCTCTGATGTTGGTGTTGACAGGTTGGCAAGACATGTTTGGGGAATCGCAATAATTCAACATCTCGTTTGAAGACAGCAGAAACAGACACAGGCTTTCAGGTATTCTGTTTCTGAGGAATTCTCAGGTTTTTATTAAAAGATCTTGTAAGGCATTCAATTATTTAAATATATTTGCACATTCTATTGTTAAGCTTTTGAAACAGAACTGCTTACTCAGTCCAAACTTTGTCTGTCCCTGGTTGCAATTCACCTGTCCAAAATGGCTCCTAGTTGGTACCAATTCGCAAAATTGCTTAATACTTGAAGAACTGGACTATCGTAGTAGTCAAATGAGTTAACTTGATAACATGATGTCTGTAGCACTGGGAACAGAAGAAGGGAGAGTTTTCCAAAATAATTATATATCTGCAATTATGTGAAGTTGTATGCAGCCATGTTACAAACAGAATAGTCTTAAGCTAGTTTTACACCTGAGCTCTTAAAAATCATGATGATTATGAAGCAGCATCAAACTTACATGGTTTTGCACTGTCAAAGTTTGTTAAATATGCTTCCTTTAGTAGAGTTCAGAATCCTTCTCTAGACATAGTTGATGAAACTATGTTATACTATAACTTTGTTATAACATTTAAAGACTGGTGCATCAGTTTAACAGAAATACACCTCTGTGAGCACTATTGCCATGGTTTTTTAACATACTTTTTTATTTGCCTATGTACATGCGTATCGTGTATGCAATGCTTACACTGATGCTATTTTCACCTTCAACAGAAATTGCACAGCCCTCCATGGAATAAGCCCGGAGATAAAAAATCACCTGAAAGAAATGAGAAAAAACTTGAAGAGTCTGTTAGTACAAAAGAAAAACAACTCTAAGCACTAATAATCTACATGAAAAATGTCCATCATTTGCTACCATCTTCATATTCTTTTTAGTCCAGAGGCATGAAATGTACCACGCTTCTAAAGCATGCATTTTTCACTATTTTATGAATGTTTGTAAATTAGTCTAGAATAGACCAATTAGTACTTTTCAGCAATAATCCAAAATGGATGTTTGAAGAAATGCTTTGTAATACAGTCCGATTTTTGAATTATTGTTCTACCTGATCAGTAACTGCATAAGATAAATTAGTTTCTTTGTAAACTATAGCCATTCTCAAGTATTTTCAGTCTGTTCTATTTCATGTATCTTTATGGCAGATTAGGTTTTAAATCAAGTTAAGAATTAAGGGGCAGTTAATGTGGGGAAAAAATATCTGTGTAAACATAGTTGAAGTACAAGAAAACTCCTAAAAGTAACTGTAAAAATGGAACAGTAGGGGTCCATGTATACTTACCTTTCAGTAGTACCATTTCAAGTCTGCTTACTCAAACAATAAAAGATTTGTTTGGTTGTTGTTTTTTTTCTAACTGCTATCATTACTAGTCCATTTTTGAACACTGAAGCATTGACAAAAATGCAGAGTTAAAGGGATGGTGATAGAGTACATCATGGCTTTTAGAATTCCAGCAAAATTTTTTGCAGGTGGAACTGAGTTAAAATCTTGCAGCTTGGGTACCAGTCACAGGAAGTCAGTTCCATCCCTTATATTTATGCTGATCTCAACAGGATAAATGTATTTTAAACAGTAAAACCCCGCTTTATTCCCTACAGATGGCCTTTGGTTACTACAGCAGAAAGGAGCATGTTGGTTGGAGTAAGGTCTATGGCTCCTAGGATCTTTCCAGTTTCTTATGGTTCACATACTCTATAGCAAGAAAGCAGAAGGGAAAGGAGGAGAATGAAGAGAGAATGCTTTTTCTTCTTTATGTGTATGTTGTTATTAGTCTAACTTAGGAATTTATATGCCTCATGTTGTTGAGATACAAATCTTTCAAGAACTAGTGCCTTATTCGACCTCATTAATGTTTATAAATTTGTAAAGGGCGAGTGTCAGGAGGAAGGAGCCAGGCTCTTCTCAGTGACAGCCAATGACAGGACAAGGGGCAGTGGGAGCAAGCTGGAGCACAGGAGGCTCAATCTGAACATGAGGAAAAAACTTTTTACTGTGAGGGTGCCAGCGCACTGGACCAGGCTGCCCAGAGAGGTTGTGGAGTCTCCTTCTCCAGAGACATTCAAAACCCTCCTGGACACGTTCCTGTGTGACCTGGTCTAGGTGATCCTGCTCTGGCTGGAGGGTTGGACTAGACAATCTTTCGAGTCCCTTCCAACTCCTGAGATTCTGTGATTCTTAGGAACAGTTGATTGCCTGATGCAATATTTCTATGCTTTCCTCTTCCATGAAGTGTTTTAAACTGTTTTAACTTGTAAGCTCCTCCTTTCTCTCACTACACACAGCAACACATTACAACTTTTACTAGATCAAAAGTAATTTACTTATATTGGTTTGCTTTTCTTCTCTTTTGAATTAGTTTTAAAAGCAAATAGACAATTTTTTGTTTGTTTAATGGTGCTCTCTGCTCCAGTTTTAGCTTTTAAGATTTTACTTGTCCTTCAATGGTCTCACCCAGTTGTCTGTTTCTTGCTGGAGTGAATAATATTTCACCGTGATATTTTGTATATGCTCCTCTACTCAAAGGTAGCTGTTGCAGAATAGTAGCTTTATCTGCCTGGAGAAATTTCAAGAATTTTAAAAAGAAAAGATACTTATAAGCTGACCAAATGATGGCAAAGTACTGCTCAGCAAAATTGCACTGCTGTCAAAGAAAAGCTTATCCATGTTAAGTGTTAAAAGATGTGAAATCTTGGTCACTAACATAATCAGAAGAGATGTGGCTTTTTACAACTGGTTTTAAAATCAATCATCATCAAATTGTACCTATCAAATACAATATGAATTCGTTTCAGGCAACTGTGGGCCACGTTTTCAGTGAACAAGAGACTTGTGATCCTGTCATATCTATAGCTGGCACTAATTTCTCGTTATGTCAAAACTGGCATTTCCTTGTGTATGACACACCTTAATTGAAATATCTGAGGTATAGGCTGAAAAGGTCACCAAAACTGTTTCAGTCATCTGTCTAGAAATGACATGAATTTTCACATACCTGTTCCAGAGGAATGAGATAAGCTGTCCTACTTGACATTCATTTCGCCTTTCTGAAGAATTCAGCAGTGCTGACAACACATCTACTACTATTATAACTGCTTATTACTGCTGTGTCAAGGGATGGCTTGGGGTTGGTGTCCACAACATGAAAAAACTATGCCTCACAAGTCAGCAATGATATAGCTTGGGGGTTTTTTATATCTTGCATTTAACCAGTGAATGGTTGAGCAGCCCACTGTTTTCTGGGAATATGTATTATTTAACTAGTATTTCACCACCAGATAATTAATGTAATAGAACTGTTTACCATCAGAAAAACAACACAAAATGTTGGAGTGGGTGGGGTGCTTCAAGGTGTCGTTTTGTTTTGTTTCCAAAAGGTTTATTAGAAGCTTTTCTCTAGCTATGGGATTGTGATCTGGGGTATGTTTGCATGCATGTATGTTTTCACTTTTGTATGTCCCTATTCCTAAGTGATGGTGAAGATCAGGTGAGACAGAAATGAATAAAGCCATGTTGGTGGGGAGAATTGAATTAAAGCTGTAGAAATCAATTATGTCTAGTCTGAGGATTACTTGACTACCTCTAAATGGAACATGGACTGCCACTAGTTTTCAGTGCAATTAACAGTTTCACTTCTTGAAGATGATGTCTGAGGGAATCACTGCTTATCTTCACACCTACTATTTTTAGAATAATCCACATAATAATACAGAATTAAGAAAAATAACAGTAGAAAAATTAATATCTGTATATGGTGTAGGCATATCTGATATATTTTGTAGGTATGGCTTACAAATATTGCTATTCTGAAGATTCTGGTCTTGTACCAAGAGGTGACAACCAAAGTGAAATCTACCCTTGATAGTTGTATCCCAGCAAACTACAGTTCAAAACAATGTTAACATCTTCTCAGTTTGAGAGGACACTTCTTTTTAATTTGTATGTGTGGGGGAAAAAAATAATATTTTAGAGAGGACATTGGAATGCATGGTAAAAGTCAAGGATTTTGAAAAGAAAGAAATATAACCCCTCACAGTAATACTTCCAAGTATTAACATTGCTTGTCAGTAGCCAAGGTGTGTATATTTTTGCTCAGTGGATCAATAACCATTCTTCTATTCCAGCCATGAATGTGAGTAGTTTCACACCCCAGCGCTGGGATGAAGCTCAACAGACCTTGCTATTTTCTCTGATTTGTAGTTACTCAACGTTATAAAGAACATGATAATAAAGGAACTTCAGTTTGTACCATTTAAGTCACGGTTGCATTTACTTGGTCTCTCTAGAATATTCTAAAATTCTCTTATGATCACGTTCAGAGAGAACCATGTCACTGGCTCTATTTCCCTGCATGGACTCATCATACCACAGGGCAGCACATCTTAGGAAAATGTTTTGTAATTCTGTGCTGTTGCCTGGCAACCAGGTCATGGACCATATCCTTCTGTTTGCAAATAAGGATTACATATAAGAAGACAAACACTTTTCTATTAGATATTCCAAAGTTTAGCAGTTAAAAGCAATTTAATTTCCAGTTTAAGAGCCAAATATATTCTCTTTTGTAAGAGTATGAGATGGATTTTAGAATGTTTCCAACTTTAAACTTCCATTTAAATTTTCCTTTTATATAATAGACTTCTCTGAATTAATCTTTCTATCCATCTGTATCTATGTGCATATGTATTTGTAAACATACATGCATATTATATATATGTATATACATAAATTTACTTGTAAATATGCATATACATATATAAGTGTGTATGTAAATTAAAAATTCTGGAGTGAAATTTCATCCGTGGTCAGATATTACTTTGCATTATAAAATTTGTAACTAAGAGGTGTTCACTTTACTAAAATGACAAAGATCAAGGCAATGCCTGTATATAAAAATAGAAGACTAAATTCCTTTTTTTTTTTAAAGCTATAGAAATGTTTAAGCCTATTTGTGTTTAAAATGGGTCATTTTCTGCAGTAGTACATAGTATATAATTTTGCAAGAGTGAACATACATATTTCATTAGATTTTATTTCTGTTTAATCATCCAGATGTCTTGGTGCTTCCCCGCTTAAGAAATAAGATAATGAAATCCAGTCCATTGTTGACTTTACATACAGAATTTTATATACAGACAGAAGTTTTCATTCAATTAGACAATAACCTGTGAAGTTTTCTTTTTTTTTCAGTAATAATGGGTTATGAAAAGCCAAAAATTACAATGGCAGCTTAGTTCAGAGGCATGTGTTATGAAGTGGCTAGGAGGACTGACTTTTCTACTTAAACAAGAATTTCTTCAAATATGGACAGAGGATGCTCTGAGGTTTAGAACATTAAACTTCAGACACATTGAGTTCTGCGTCTCTACCTGACCTTGTGGCCCTGAGAAAGCTGTCTCACTCTCACTTCTGTAAGTACGTCAGTACAAATGATATAATACTATATCTATGTCAATACATCAATATGAGATAAGATAGTTTAATTTTTTAAGGCTAGATCCTCAGATCAAAAAATGTTATAGAACGATATGAAATATTAACACATTTTCTTTGCTTGTTGAAAGAAAGGGAGCTCCTGAAATAGGTGGATTTCTGGAAAAATCTCAAAACAGTTAATCATACCTAGAAATATCTATTTTATTTTTCTCTTCGATTTTAAGTATTTTGAGCCTTTTTTTTCTATATATGTTGTCAAGGTGTCTGTAAGAAAGATTCCCATTTTGGCTCCACTTAAAAATACAAAACCATTTCATGGTGAAAATAGATAGCAAAGTCTGCATTTGCACTCCTACTTGGTAGTTGCCATTTTATTTTACTTTTAGTGTTTCTTTTTAAAGTTCACCAAGCAGTTAACTGCAGTTCCTATTCTTGTGTTTAAATATATATTAAAATGCACTGCTGAGCAAGAAGAATTGATTTATTTAAATTAACAGTTATAAAACCCCAACCAAGCTTTAAATATTAGCCATACCCAGAGACTACTAACTTGTTCTTCCAAAATGTTCTTATTGGTGCTGTGAAGACTATACAAATTAATGATCTATAAAACACTAACTTGATTTTACTGTAATATTTATAATTTTTGCCTTAATTCAAAACATGAAACAACTCATGCCTAAAATAAATCACATATATAATTACCAGACACACAAAGCTTTCCTGACGGTCATTAACTATGTTCTCTAACTGAAAATATTTTTTCCTTCAATTTCTGGAATTTACTTTCAAGTACGATAGTACTGGAGATTTACTTCAATGCTGTCACCTTGATTTACACAGTAGAACAATAATGTCCCAAAATTCTTTGTACACTGATTCAGAAAAGCAAGAAAGATAATGAGAATTTTATTTTCCACAACACGTTTAACCTTGTACTACAGCAATGAGGTAGTGATCTCTTTGTACTTTATCATGATTTAATAGTTCAATTGTATAAATCCACATACTGTAATTAATGCTAATTGCAAGAGATTAGAATTATGTAGTGGTACCCAGTGAGCAAGCTATGTTGAACTAAATGAAAGTAAATAAAAGTGCCTGTTCATTTGAAATCATTGTCAGAAATGGATGTAGTAGGATGATCTGATTATGTACAGATACAGGACACTTCACAGACAATCATAAAAAAAATAGACCAAAATTAGAAAAACCAGCAGTTCAGTCTGTATTTAAGTACCTACGTAAACTGGGTGCTGTCATCTACTAAATGCAGAAGCTTAAAATGTACCTACCTGCACCCTTTCCTTCATAGTACAGTCAAAAATTTAGGTTTTGTTACAAATGGTCCATAAGAAGCTTTTTAAGTCTAGAAAATCATATTCCCTGGTTAAGACACCATAAGAAAGAGCTTGAAAACAAGTCTGTCTGCTGCTCCTGTGTCTTCTCCTTTGCACTTGTCTTCAGCACATCGTTTCCATCAATTTCTGGGCAATGTGGAAGCTGGCATTTCTGAAGCTTCATCAGGCTCCCTTCTCCTCCAGGGAAATGAAGGCAGCCTTTATTACTGTAAATAGTTTTAACTCTGCATAATGTACAGTAGCATCAGAAATGGTGAACACAGGCAAAGTCCACTTTCGTGGGCTTTGATCCCACCAGTTGCAGATTTCAAGCTCTAAATTTTCCAGTCTTGCAGATATAGAAAAAAACCCCTCCAACAACAAACGTGTGACAAAATGTATATCCTTGACATGTTTCAAGTCACTACTATGGTATAGAACTGAAAGATCATTAGGATTTTTTTTAAATTTATTTTTAAGTCTGAGTAAAAAGAAAGAAGTTTGTTTTCCTTGAGCTTAAATTGGACATGAGTTAAATTCTTTTGGCTGAAATTAAAGGAAAGGTTGTACCTGGGGTAGAAATCCAAAATGGAAATAGTTCAGTCAAAGGTAGGAGCTTCTAAAAAGAGCTTTATAATTGGAAGGCTTTGATGCTTCTAAAACAGGGAGTTCTTCCACTTCCAAGGATTGGAGATTAAATTAACACAGATAGTACCAGGTATGCTAGAATGCCAGTCATGGAATTCTGCCAGTTCACAGGTGCACCTGAAAACAGGTGAGCAAGGTTCTAGATATAATGATCCAAGTAGGTGTATATGCATGCATGTTGCCAGCATACTGCCTGGCTCTGTACAATACTCAGTTGGCGAGTGTTTAACTAAACCAATGCAATAGTTAGCAAACACATGGAAACCTGGATATTTGTCATGTGTATGTCTCACTTTGCAGTTGTAACTTAATAGGAATGCTTTTGATTAATATGATGACATGCAAATAATATTTTGGCATATCAAGAAACACTTGATTAAACATCTGCCTTTGTCAAATATTGACCTGAAGTATAAAGTGATGTAATGTTCAGAAGGATTTCAATTTCTGTATCAGATAATATCTTCGCACGTTCTTCTTGTCTTTCTGTCTTTTCTGCTGTCAACCTGCTGGCTGAAGTGCCAGTTTCAAGGATTATGTTGCTATTAAATCCTGCTATAGTAGGTGCTAACACAACACAGCGGTCACGTCCCATTGACAACAGGCATTTTCTGCAGTGTGTTTTTTCATATTCCTCAGGTCACTGAACTTGGACAACTGATTTGGCACAGACAGGGCTGGATGAGCATCTGACATCCTGGTTGAGGTATCATGTCAGAAACTATTAATGTTGAGCCTCAGTGTTATCTCAGGCACTGTGGCAGGCATACTTCTGAGCTATGGCATTGTTTTAACTAAAGACAGAATAGTTTTAATTAAACAGAATAGGATATGGTAAGCAGTAGTTTAAACAGTGTTCTTTTCTGTGAAAGCCTTTAATATAGCACAAAGCATAACTGCCCGTTTCAAAATTGTAAACCTTGGCAAAGTTAAAAAAATGAATTCAACAAACTTTCTTTAGTGCCTCTTGAACAAGGAAAACTTATTTACATCTTTCCTGTGATATGGGAAAACGTGCTGTTTGACTTACTCTTGTTTTTTTGGATTCATCACAGTCTTGGTTGATGTTCAAGCTAGTGAATTTTTAAGAAATGTGGAAAAAAATGTGGGTTTTTATCATTACAGATTAACATGTATGGGTTCACAGATCTAAAAAACCATTTAAACATGCTAGATGTTCATATCCCTACGTAAGAGAAGACTTTGATTTTGGAGATCTGTATGTACTTGGAACTCTTCTTCAGTTCTCTCTCTTTCTTCATCATAGGTGTTAGCTGGATTTCCTTGGTGGGTATTTTAATATGTCATACTAATATGAGTGTCAGAAATTAAAATCTGAACACCATCTACCACAAGAATTCAATGTGAATTTGGCAGGTAGAATTTGTTTTCTATTAACCAGGTTCCTACTTTAGGTTCCTAATTTAGGTTCCTAAATTCAAAACCAAACAAATATGCAATTCCCACTTTGGCTTTAATTCTTTGTCAACTGTCATTTTCAGGACAGAATTTGTTAAATAACGTTGATTAATAAAATTAACTAATACTCACAAAATAATCCCCAAATAGGCCCCTTTTCATCTTAATTCCATTATGTCACTAATGAATGAGATGAGAATTTAGGTCATTTTAATTAAAAGTGCTTCTTAATCAATGAACAGCACTAAGCAAAATAATGGCTTTATAGCTCTAATAGTATTTGTGATTGTTAATAATAAAACATCCATTATTTCTATAAAGTAAACACAAATATATGAGCATTATCTTCTGATAAACAGACCCATTTCTTAGATTATTCACATGCAAAGCGAAGCCATTATTTGAGCAAAATGTAACACTTTTAAAAACCTTCTTGTGCTGTCATTGCTCTGTGGATGTGACAGGCAAAGGCTCACTGCAAGTAATGAAATCATATTACTTTTACCTTTTGCAGTGCAGATGAGATGACTGCCATCTGTAAGAAATTCCCACATGGCCTAATGTTCAGCTAAATTTAGTGGTTCCAGCTGGGGCTTGTTCTCAGGGTATAATAACCTTAATATCATAGGATTGTCTTTGATGAGGCACATGGTACTGCATCAGAAATGAATTTTTCATCGTCAGTCCATAGTGGATGTATGACAACAAGTCTGTTGAAATTAGCCTGGTTTTTTTAGTTCATGTGTTGCTCTGCATTAGCATCCTGCAGTACCCTGAAGGTGCTTTCTTATGTCTTTCCACCCTTCTCATCTCCTGATGGTCCTGAGCGATCAAAAAGGAGGTTGAAGCTGGATTTACTTCATGCATAATGTGAGATCTAATTTCTTATCATTCCTGAATCAGGACATAATGTATTTGTTGGAAATAATGCAGTCAGTGCTCTTTAAAACTGTTCTGTGATTGATACATCTGTCTTGTTCCTTTCCACATTTCCTTCTCCTGGTATCAAATACCATTTTAACTAGGAAAAATATGCTTTAAAAAAGAAATGAACATCCTCCAGGACATATACTGGTTTGAATTATTGTGTAGAGAAAACTAATTCACTAACTCAGAAAAGCCTGCCAGAGCAAAAACAAAAAAAATGCTGAGAAAATATTTTTATTTCTCTGGATTTGCAAAACTTTCACACATCCAAATTTTAATTGCTGAATAAAGAACAGTAAAGTAGAGAAGACATAGACAATGACTTATCAGCCCTATTTTTTTCAGTGCCTGAAATGCAAAGTAATAACTTTGGATTCATTTTATGCAGTTATTTTGACATTTATTTTTGCAACTGAAAGCAAGAAAAAATAATTGGGACAGTGCCTTCAGGGAAAAACTGTTTAGTAAGTTGATATAGCTCTAGTCCTCCTAGTGTGCAGCCACCTAAGGAGAATGCTATGTCATGGCAACAAGGAAAAAAAAACCTCTTCTTCTAGCAGTTACTAACGCTGTTGTTGGCAGTTCAACACCTTTTTCAGAATATGCAGTTGTTAACATAACAAGAACATTTTCTTTTATGTTTGTAAAGTGGTTTATTCACTTGGGAGTTGGATAGGATGTAGTTTTTATAGCAAGCTAGAAAGCAAGATTCAACTTCTTCTATAATTATATGTCTGTAAGTACAGATTAATTCATGATGCCAAGGGGAAGGGGGCTGCATATTACATATTTCAGTGTTAATCTATTTGTGAAGCTAGAAGAACTATAGAAAAGGACTTTGAAGCATAAGTGTAGATACATACAAGAAAGTTGTTAAATATCTTTCTTGTGCTTTGCAGTCCGTTTTCAATTCATAGATTTGTTAAGTCATGTGTGCACACTTACCACAAACCTTTCCATGCTTCATACAGTACAGAGATTGCAAACAGTGTAATTACAGAGTTAAACAGGCAATCATAGGCTGAGTGATGAGATTCTTATCTGTCAAAAATCAGCTTTTAAGCTGGGATTTGAAATATTTTATATAAGCATATTTTAGTGCTCTTGGAAGAAAACAACAAATCAACCAAACACTACAATAGAAAATTGTCTTGTCAAGCTGCAAATTCAATCAACAACTCTTACAGGAACACTTGAAGGTTTTTCTCTAGTGACAGTTTTTTTACTGGCACTGTAATTCCCCTTCTCAGGTGTCTGTACAGTGAAATATTTGTACCTAACCTTTAATCTGTGAAAACATCACTGTGGTGTGCTCTGATAATCATCAAAAATATCCCGACATCCTTGCTTTGCAGGCTTGGACCTCTCATGTTGGCTGTACCCCCTATCAGTAAGAGGTCTTGGAGTCACTTCAAAATTTTGAATATTTTCCTCATCTAGAAGGTGAAGCTCCAATGCACCAAAACTTAGGTGATGTGTGCATTTTTACTCTGCCTCCTTTTTCTGAGAGCTTAGCTGAAATAAAGAGAACCAAGCTTAAAAATGTGTAAAACCCTACTCAGTCAAGGTTAGGAGCATGTTGCTATATGTGTATGTATATATAGCAGTACGCTAATGGACTGCCAGTTCACTTCTGTGGCCAAAATTTGTCATTTCTTGCTGTAGAACACAGAAGCCTTAGCCATATACTTGGGATTTATTTTACTGCGGGTAATACCAAAACAAATTACGAAAAAGCTGTCCCCAACACAATCTATGAAATACGTTTTGCAAGATAGAATTTGTTGCATGTGTCATTAAGAATATCTACAGCCAGAATTAGACCTTTCAGCTGTCTTGTGAAGTCCAAATAAAAAGGAAAAAGGAGGAAATTTGGGGTTGTTTTTTTTTCTCCTCATCCCTTTTTCTTAGGTATTTAAAGAAGGGGGAACAAAAGGAAAAACAAGAATAAAACCCAAACAAAACCCAACACCACCCTCCACTATGATGGGTTTTAGATAGGAGTCAGCTTGTGTGTTTTGGGTATTTCTTTTTTCAGGGGGTTTCATCATTTTCAGCTATAGGAGTTGGAAGCCTTCTGAAAAGTCTTGAGCAGGTTACGCTTGGGATATGTTAGTCAGGAGGCAATAGATTTGACCTGCCACAGTAATAGGCTTGTTGTCATTTGCACAGCAAAAAGGTAAGACTTGGGAGCATGCTGCACAAGGGGAGAATACAGAGAATACAAGAAAGAAGTCAAAACAAAAATATCCATCTCTGCATGGTAAAAAGAATGCCCCAGTTTTCTAGTCTGATACTTATTATTACTGTTCAATAAGACATTAAAACTAGGCGTCAAAGTACGGGCAAGGTCTTGCTTCATATTCATTCTGCATGTTTGAAGAGCCTATTTTATTCTTTTTTTCATGTTTCTCAATCCACAAAAGAACCACAAGGTGATTCACGCTGTCATTTCCCAGTACGTACGCACATCAGAAGCAGCTCCACTGTCATTTTTCAAGGTGGTTTTAGGCACATCCTGCTTTTCTCTTTGTCTTTCATCATCTGTTGTAGTCAGGAAGAGCTGTTTTAAATTGGTTGCTGTCCTAACATGTATCTCTCCAAATCAAAGGATGGCTCAGCTGGCGGGATGCTGCTGCCCAGCACACATGGGGTGTCAGCTTTCTTCTGCTTTCCACCAGCCTCATGCTGGGGAAGAGGGGAGGGCACCTGTGAAACCAGCCGTATGTTTTGGGGGCGGTTAAGACAGCAGTGTGGAAGGCAGCTTGTGACCAACATTACAATGAAATGTATTAAAACGTCAAACCTGGCAATTTTGAGTGCTGAATTTCCTCTGTCACCTCTGATTGCATTGCTAGGCAAACATCCTTCATGCCGTGTTGAGCAGAAAAAGGAAGAAAACCTAAAATCATAGGTTACTGGAGAGGGAATGAAAGAAAAGCCTTCCTCTCTACTCAGTCTGCTTATTTTAATTAAATTTTATTTTAATGTAAGCAGAAAAAAGCAGACATTGTCTCCCCGCTATTGTTCTAGGTGGCAAGATTGAACAGCCATAATCCATAATATTTGTAATATCTCATTAGTTTAGGGCTCATATTTCTTGTTTTTCTCCTTTCTTCCAGTCTCATTAATTACAGTCTCAACTATAGAAGCAAAGAATATATTCAAATAATAGAAAGAAACATCTTTGTCATGCTAATTAAACAAAGAAGTGGGGAAAGAATGGGAAATTGCCATGTATTGCACATAGCAGCAAGGAGGTAGGCATACTGTTGGAAGAGTATACAGGCTAACCAGTAATTCATGCACTCTTCTCTTTCTGATACCACAACTTTCACATTTTGTGGCAGTAAAAGGACCTGGAATTTGTTCTTTCTACTCCCCACAATGGCATGTTAGGAGGGCTGAGCTTGTCTTGCTTTACATGGAATTTTTGCAATGTTAATAATAAAGTTTTATTCTGTCAACCCTTCACAGAGTCTGTAGGTCTTGGGACTGAACATTAAATGATTTTAAAGAGTCTGTGACAATTATAATAACAGCTCATCTTGATTATATATTGGGAAATAAGCATTACATCTGTTACATTTATCACTGTCTTTCTCTGAGCTCTAGATATAAAAATAGCTGTATTTCTGTAGTACAAATGTTAACAAAAGGACGACAGCATGTTATCAGAGAGAACACACACAGCTGTGGAGATATTCTATACAATTTCCCAATGCACATATCAAACATTTCACAGCAATTAATGTCTTGGCTGGACTGGCTGGGCTAGCAGCACTGTCAGGGTGAGAAATTCCATAAAGATACCTTCAGTTTTTTCAAGGTTATATTTACTGGACCTACTGCAGACAGGGAAATTAAATTTGAAGGAACAGAGAGCTATTATGGATTATCTTTTCAGTATCCTTTATTGTCACAAAGTACTGACGCTGAAAAAAGATCATAATCAAATGCTTCAAAGAACAGG
Organism: Mesitornis unicolor; assembly: GCF_000695765.1. NCBI lineage: Eukaryota > Metazoa > Chordata > Aves > Mesitornithiformes > Mesitornithidae > Mesitornis > Mesitornis unicolor. Next base: position 27,825 of record NW_010187483.1, on the reverse strand, counting down.
GCAGCAAATAGTTTAGACAGTATTTCTCTGTGGAAATTCCTACATTTTGAGATAATCCTCTGGTACCAGTTGTCAAAAATTTGGTTGAACCTTGAAATAAGAGTTTATACTCTTTCCAAAGCTCTTGGTTGCCTTGTATCAACAGAATTTTTAACTGAATTCTTCGGGAGAAAAATAATTTTTTAATGTGTTTTATTTAGTAGTTTAATTGAATGCTAAAGAATGTGTTTGTAAATACCAGAATAAATCTTGGTCCAGCTCCACTAAACTTTTTTACCTCACAGACAGTCTACAAACTTTACCCATATTTAATGTGTCTCTTACCCCCCAGGTCTCTGCAGTATTCTTCTAAGTAGCCCAAAGTAAGTTAAATGACAGTTTGCACCTACTTGTACTCAAAGGTCAATCACCTTTTAAATTCAGACCCCAAGGCAGTCAGGCTTTCTTGGGTTTGCTGCTATAATGAATAATTTTTTTTGTTCTTTTAAGCTGAATCCCAGGGGTGGAAAGGGAATGGAACATACAGAGGAGAGGAGAGCGGGCCTGTGGAAGTCTAAAATATACACATAAGAAGCAGAAATGTTTTCATTTCATAATCCAAAACCAAATAGCCCAACTCAGAAGCTTCCAGTAGAAAGTGATTTCTACTGGGAAAAATATTTGTGCATTATTTCAAAACTACGTCTGTTTGGATGCTTCAACTATGATTAAACAGCCTTTAATATTTTGGCAATGATGCCGTAATTTGTTTAAATATTTCTTTCCATCAGTTTGGCTTAAACTTGAATAAAGTTTTTGGGTTTCTCTTGCCAAGATGAAATTAAGTTGGAAATACGAAGGCAATATTTTCTTTCCATTTGACAATTCTAGCAAGAGCAAAGAGGGTGAGAGCTGGAGATCAGTTGCATCAAGGATTATTTTTATTTCAGTGGCCAGAAAAGTTGGATGTTTCCTCATCTCTCACCCTGCCAGTCTTACTATCTTGACTCTAATCATTCTGTCACCTTTTACACAGGATTTTCTTTGGTAATGTAAACATGGACATCAAGCAGTTGGCTGGAGTTGGGTCTGCAGATCAAAATTCATAACAGTCGGTGAGCCCTGGGGAAAGAATTTCAGAGAATGGCCTATCACTATACTGTTAAATCAATTATGTGTTAAATGTTAATAGTGTAGTTCAAATGACAATTAAGTCTCTCCAATCAATTTAATTTTTCTTCTTTTTTTTTTATTGCATTGCATTTTGAAAACAGATGATGTACATTTACTTGTCAGCTACCATGTTATTACAGATTTTTATTAACTATATAATTTTACTTTTGTCTGAGCAAACTTGTGGTCATCGATGAGCAAAAGAAGAGGATGAAGTTCTTTTATCCAACATTTTACTGGCTTATTTTCAAATTATGATCTGTTAATGAGTTAGTGCTTGTGAAGAAACTCACTATGTTTTTCGCATTTATGCAGATCATAGAATCATAGAATGGTTTGAGTTGGAAGGGACCTTAAAGATCATCCAGTTCCAGTGCCCCTGCCGTGGGCAGAGACACCTCTCACTAGATCAGGCTGTTCAAAGCGCCAACCAACCTGGCCTTGAACACTTCCAGATGCCTTGATATTTCACAGTCAGCTTTTGCAAGCAGTTAATCATCAAAGGAAAATAATGAATGTTTACATTACCTTACAAATTCTACCTGATTTCCAAGCTTCATTTTACTTTCTAATCATCTTGTTCTAAATTATAAAGGAAATTATTTGCTTCAAACTTGTCTAAACATACCTTCCACAATCAACTATTGTATAATGCAGAGTGAAGGGGTCCCAGTATATTCAGATAACACACAGCATATTCATTGCTTATCCTCTGTAACGAGGAGCTCCTACAGGCACTTTTCTTGAATTAAAGAGTTGGTAAAATTTGGAATAAATATTCTTCCTTCTTTTTGCATGCAAAAATGTTATCTATTTCACCTTAACTTGTGGAGTATACTAATGCTGGAAAAACATATGCACTGGCACCCTCTCCTCTCCCTGCCTTGTCCGTTAAGGAGCACAGTGCCCTTGGCTGTAGAAGTAGTCATTAAGGAATGTCACAGTCACAGGCCAGTCCATATCTACAATAAGAGACTTTGAGTGGATCATTCCTGAGGTCCAGAGTGAAATACCGTATGTGCCCTCTGAAGTTTTGGTACAACCACCTGCCAAAGGCAAGAGTACAGGTTACTATGCCAACATTGCCATGACTTAATCTACTCTTGATGCTTTTCAGGGAATGTACTTTGGATAGTCTTTACCTGATCCCATTGAGTGAATTCCCATAAACAGCTGCCAGGCAGTAGGTGACTCCTTTGGAGAAATATCATTATTTAGTTTCATCCAAAATTAATCTAGCAGTTGTGTTTGGAGGTTTAATGTAAACTAAGCAGCCTAAGGGCGGGTGATACAGGGATTCACTTTAACAGTGTAGTCCTGATGTGAACTAAAATGCTATAGGTGTGCCTAATGAGACACATCAGTTAGCTCCAGCAGTAGGAGGCTTGCTGTGTTCTTCAGAAAGCAATAGAGGACAAAAGCCTAAATGGTGAAGCTTAAATCAGACTTTTGAAAATTCTCTGGAAGCTTACAATCCAAGGATCTTTCCTCCATCTAGTGAAGTACATATTTCTTTCTAATGAGAGAGTTAAGCTGTGAATATTCTCTTAGCTGGATGTAGGCTATGTTTTTAAGATTAAGCAATATTTGTGGTGATTAATAAAGAAGCATATTTATGTCTTCAACTTAACTTTGACAGACAATGAAATTAATTTATGAGTAAGTTCAATCCTATCAAATCTGGCATGTCACAAGCACTAAAACAGCCTGCTTTAGAGCTTTAAAGAGACTTGGAATAACATTTCTTATTTTGAAATGGAATCAACTGGTGTTGAACAAGATCTATTTTTAGTCCAAATGCTGTGTTTAGAAATAACTGGAGTATGAATTGTATGAAAACCGATGTGTAAAATGCAAGGGCTGTATGCATAGGTAGTGTCTATATTTCATAGCTGCTTTCTTTTTGATTTTTATGTCCTGTGAATTCTTCATCCAGTTACTTGAGGGTTTACGCTGTATTAAAATTATTAGCAGAGCTCTCCCCCTTATCACCTTCTGGAAGGACTTCAATTTGCCAAATGTGATTAGAGAAAATGAATTCACAACCTAACATAATGGAAAGGATGCAGACAGATAGCATTAGGTTATTTTAGTTGAACCCTCATTTGAAGACATCTAAACTACTTTCATAGTATTATGAAGGCCTTGGTAAAGGTAATAATTTTTTTTATTATTATGGAACTACTTCCTTTTGACTTGCATGTTTTAAAAAACAACATGCAGTTTGACAGTAAAATTCAGTATCGTTCACTCTGCCTTCAAAACAGAACAGACAGATCTTTTGATCTGATGAAGAATGGTGCAGAACAAGTAGTCCAACCTAAGTAATAAAGAAATGATCCAGCTTCAGGTCTTATTCAGTAGAGATAAACGGCTGCAGCAGTTTCCATGAGAATCTGAAATAAACCTAGCTTCTGTTGCTGTTGAGTAGCCTACAAAATAAAGATTCTGGTAAATCAAGACTGGTATTTTAACTTAAGCACATAGCTAAACTAATGGACTTTATCCGTTATAGTAGCCATATAGTATTGTATCCCCATGTGTGAAAGTCGGTGAGAATTAGACAACTGAAAATTATTCAAAGAAGGAGAAAATACTGAGGATGAGAATAACTGGCCCAAAACACAGTGGACCAATTTTGATATGACTGATCATGATCAGAAGCAACTTCATTGAATTAAATTATTACACAGAGAAGGCTCAAATATATTCTGTATACCTTTCCAGACACCTGAGCTAAGCTCACATCCAAACTCAGTATGGTCTTTGAAAAATGTATGTGTTTTAGTTCCAAGACTGGGTAATCCTAGCAGCCTCTCACAAGAAGAATGTGAGAGAAAGGAGAGAGGTGGAGTGAGCCAGGAATGAAAATATAAACAACTTTTGTCAGTTAATTTGTTCTAGAAAACAATCCAGAAATTTCTAGTAACGTGTATTAAATGCCTTAGTTCCTTACTGGGACATAAATCTCTGGAATGCCATTAATACAGACCATCAGTGTCAATCTGCTTTTCCTTTAAAAACATCACAGATATTTCTCACATTCTCCACATGTAGCAGAACTCTTTAGTTTCACTATAATCGCATTCCTATACCTCACCATTGATTTCAGTGTAATTTGTATCTTTCCCTGGTACAAGGCAGAAATTGGTTTTGATGGTTCTATCTTTATGTAGATGGGAGTTAGCAGAACTTTATATAAATTGCAGGGAATGTTGCACAAAGTTCTTCTGAATATGATTATATACAGCAAATTATAAACTTATTTTGGACTGCAAATTTAATATGAAAAGTGTGCTATGCTTGTTAGAGTGTAAAAAACTCATTAAATGAACTTAATAATAGCTAGTTTTTTAGTGTTTCTATTTAGAATTATATCTCAATGGAAAGTCTTAAAAACAAACTGGAAAACATATGGATTGCTTTCAAAATGAAAATGTTGATGTGGAAAGCATGGAGATGTACAAAAAGCTAATGATAGAAAAGTGTGCTTTGTTCAAAATACGCAGCCATAAGGCTTCTCTGAATTTAAATCTGCATAGACACTGTTTCTTTTCAAAGTAGTTGCATATAGTTCAGCTTAAATTCCACTTTAAAACTGGTTAATCAGATATTTATTCCTTTTTGTAAACTTGGGTTTTATTTTCTTTGCTTTTAATGAACCAGAAATTCTACTTTTAATAATGTTCTGCACTGTACTGAACATTCAGCGCTTGTAAGAACATCACAGCTGCAGCAAGAAACAAGTTTCTATGGAAAAACATAGGACGTTTCTTGTTTAGAAATTTTTATGCATCTACTTTGAGAGGGGGAAAGCTGTGTTTTTTAGCAATAGGTTTACTTGTGAATGATAATATTTTCATAGCTTATAATACATTACACTTCTATTTGACTATTTTAAATATATAAGCGAATTATATCACGCCAGGTGTATTTTAAACATTTATTTTCGATAGCTGACCTGGTCTGGGCTGTACCAGTTTACTGTACTGGTATTTTGAAGGTACTAGAGGTCACTGCAGCAATCAACATGTTCCGTGGGCCAACCTCCAGCCTTATAAAAGGTAGATATCACTAAAACTGCGTGTGCTGCTTCTGTAACATAGAAATTAAAATCATCCCTTTGCTTATTAACTGTAATGCCCTCCAAATTTTTACTGAATTAACTGAACTTTTTTAGCTACTTAAACTGTCCTAACCTAGTCCAGCATTTAAAGAGTATGTGTACAGTGTGGTACTTCTCACAGCAAAGGTGGTAAAGCTGTGTGAATCCTGGATCATTTCCCAGAGGTAAGTGTAATTGTTAATGGCAGGTTATCCCAGAAACGTAAGTATTACCACATTCAGGGGTTTACCCAAGGCAGAGATGGAGAGAAAAGACTTCAGAGGAAAACATACCAAACCATCTCATATCACTGCTCAGAACTGCAGGCAAGTCAAGTCTTTCCCAAAATTAAAGTCATGTTTTTTTCCATTTCACATTTCTGACAATGGCAGTGCTTTATGCTTCTTTAATTTCTATCCAAAACTGATTTTTTTATGCTAGTGGAAAATCGTAAATGATCAATAGGAGACGATTCTGGCTCTGTGGACCCAAGAAGTGTGCAGGTTCCCAGGGCCAGAGCAGAGCTCCTCAGCAGGGATTCATCGGCACTCCTCTTGGTGCTCGAAGATGCTGGCTCTTGTTTTGAAGATTTTGCCTGGGAAACTGCTACTTCACTGAAGAAAGAGGGAGGGGAGAGAAGGGACCAGGTTTCTAAATACATAAAAGTAACTGGATATTTGTCGTGTATAATTTCATTCGAGAAAGAAAAGGGGTGAGATGAGTTATTTACAAGACTTCAAAGATGCCTTGTGTTATTGGAGTCGGGCAAAGATTTGAAACAGTCTATTTTATGACCTCTTACAATTCTCAGATTTTTATTTCTGGGCACATTTACAAAGTCAGGCTGAGGTAGTCTAAGGAGTTGAGAGCTGTGAGCTGCTGACTTCAAAGGCAGATAATTGAGACTAAAATTTCAGGCAAGGGAGAAGAGGGAACAGAAAGAGGAAGTAGAAAGGAGCTTGAGAAGAGGTGGAAAATGGATATAAAGGACATTGGGAAAGAATGATGTATTTGGAGGAAACATCAAAGAGAATTGAGGCAAAAGGACATTCACAATATGTTTATGAAAGCAAGAGATTTCTTATCCCCTAGTGACTGTCTAACAATTTCCACTGACTGCCATGTGCTGTTCCCTCTGCCCATGGGATGAAAACTCATATGTAAATTCTGTGTAAATCTAAACTGTTTATCATATGGGTATCCTTTGGCTTTTTCCATGAATACCCAGGCCCCAAAATTACATTTCATCTGTAAGCCCTCCAGCACTCCTCAGAGATACATGGTACAACAATGTACCACTTTACGATCCACCTTCTTGTTCTGTCTCATTAAGTGCAAAATGAAAATGGGAAGGGAAGGAATGGAGGAGAGAAGTGTCTCTTTTTCAAAGAATATGCCATGTGAATGGACAAAATACTCAGATGTGACCAGAATGAGGTACTACATACATGCTTTGAAAGCAGATTTATGCAGATCCAGGAAGACCCTTTCCCTGAAATACAAAGAAAGAGAAGAAAATAAACCCTCTACTGCTATTCATTTTGGTACCTGATCCAGATCATAAGCTTTTATCAGGTCTCAGTAGAGCAGAGAATACTTAAAACCAGGAAATATGTAGAGCTGTCCTTTGCAGGTGGTTGGTGAAAAATTGTCCTGGCACTGGCTGGAGGTTCTCCAGGCAAAATTGTTCTGGAAGACATCCTAACTGCAGAAGATGTGGAACTTCACTCTATGTATTGTACTCTGCTTTGCAGCACTGTCCAGTGCATTTTGCTCATGTACTATTCCTCTGGAGAACAGCTCATGGAATTATTCATGAATTTATTCAGTCAAATAGATTCAGTCTTCCCCTATTAGAGTCTGGCCTACAACCTTCACAAAGCATTGCTAGGGAGCTGAAGAACATTTTAATTCAAACTTTATTTAAATAAAATTGTAAAATTAGCCTAAAAACCAAACTAGGTTATAAAAAATAAACTATATCATAAAACTAAACTGATAAATCTATGCGAGTTCTCATGCAGCCCACCACTGAAGGGCGAATTAAGGAACTGCAGTTTGCTGAGTTTGACATGAAGGAGAGGTATGGGTCAGGGGGCTGTTGGCAGTGGGATGGGCACATGCAATGTCACATCCCCCATCCATGGCCCAAGGGACCCAGTACTGCTGGTGGGACTGCTGGTAAGCCCCAGCTTCTGGGGTGCATGTGCCAGCACAGCCTCTCAGATGAGGTGCTGAGGGGCACTGAGAAACTGACAGGTGCATATAAACTTTTAATAAAAGTCTAGCATTATCTGCTGCAGTGCTTATATAGATTGCAAATGTTTAGTTATGTGGTTGCTGGTTAATTATATCATTAATAAACTGCTTCTGTACTGGCCTACTGGAACTGAGCAGATTTTACTTGTGATATGAGTACATACATTAGTCTTCCACATCTGAGTTACAAGACACTGTTTCATAAAGTTTGATTTGCAGCAGATTTGTTTGATTCTATAAGAAATCATTTACAGGTACCATCAAATGTGCTAGGGTGGACAACAAGACCATTCTTGAATTACTATTTCTTTTTGATGTGAAAATAATTCAGAGTTGAAGGAAGTAAAAAAAAAAAATAAAAGAGTTGTTCAATAGGTTGAAGGAAAAAAAAAGAGCTGTTCAACAGGTTAAAAAAAAAAAGTCTTGTCTCACATTTCAACCAAGGCGCTGGACATCATTCTTCCCTTCCTGGTGATCAGACCCATCCAAATTCAGCAGAACACTGTCCAGATTTTTTTTGGTAGAAAATTTGGGTTTACATGCATGAAAACAAAATTCTCTGGTGAATTTGTGTTGGAGTATGGCAGGCAATGGACACTGCTGATGAATGTGCACTAAATGGAAAAATTGAGTTATCCTCTCTCATAAGCTGCTGGACTCCAACTTCTGCAGAATACAACTCAGTTTATGAATGAAAGGGAATTGCTTTCTGACAGTTGCAGGCAGAACCACAGGTCCCGCAGGAGGTAAAATCTGCGATGCTGAATGTCTGATAGTATCCTTAGAAAACTTTAAATCAAACGGTTCAGGTATTTGCTCTGCTTTTGTTGTGAAGTAAATTGTTTTTGTATTTTAACTGGGTAACATACAAGGTGAAGGACATGAGGAAGATTAGCCTTCAGTGGAACAATTTGATCTCACCACTCTTTTTCATATTGAATCAGCCTGTCCTAGAGAGGGCAAGTCAGTGTCAGGCTCTGGCCTTCATCTCAAAAGCAATGTAACGTATGGATAGCAAAGTTACTTAAATTGTATTGGGGAACACAGTGCAGCAGGACAAAAAAGGAAGGTCATTAAATCAGAAAGAGTAATTGTGGAAATTCGATATATAGTGTAAACCTGTTGGAAAATCTATTGCAAACTGCTTCAAACAAGGAAAAAAAAGATGCTCATACTGGTTTTAGTGAATGTTCCTTTTTCAAAATGTGATGCCTGCACGCTGCTACGGAGGTTGGGAATTCTCAGCAGCAGGGTAGCTCACTGCCTTTCTCTTACCTACCCAACACTTGCCCACTGAAAGGCAGCTTTTCAAATGTCTGTGGGGAAAGTCCCAAAGCCAAATGATACTTCAGCAATAACATAGTTAAAGGAAAAAGAAACACGCCTCTGTACCTCATGTTTGTTATTTTTTACTATCTTTCCAGTGGGAAAAAAAATGTTTATTCATTTTAGTGTGTCCGCTCCAGAATAACAAGCTGAAAAACACTTTCATCATTGATAATGGCTATTGTACATTTTTTTTCTTTGTGATATGTCCTGACTTTAACGTCAGTTGTCTCAGAGATGAAATTATGGAAAATTGGATGTGCAGCATATGCAGTCTGCAGTGTGTGCTGTCACTGCTTTCAAGAGCTGCATTTCAAGTGAAAGCTATGGTGTTTGCTCTCCCCAGAAAACTGGAGCAACTACTTGTTGTTACACTCTAATCTCAGCATGTAGAGATTCAGCCATTAAGCTCCTATCAAGTTTAATTAAAGTTTTGAAGGCAAAGGTTTGAAATGCTGACATACTAGAGAGAAACACATTTCCTCTAAGGATTAAATACAAGTCAGTGGCTGGAGTTCTTTTCAGGTCCCTGTTAATTCAAGTCTTTGTCCAGGTGATTTTACTTACCAGAATAAGACCTGAAGGGCTCAGGACACACACTTGGTACGCTGGGACCATAACTCTAGCTGAAGCCCCATAAATTAACCAGAAGCTGTCAACTAGCAGAACATGATCAAACAAATTGTAACAATAAACTTTTTAACAATTCTAAGATATACAGCAATGAGAAGGGAATCAAAAGTCTGAGAAAAGTATGCACTATGATCTGAGAGCATTTGCATAATTTTTTAAAAACAAAGCACTTTCCCCTTTTTTTCCTTAATTTGTCCAAATAGGGTGAATATTCATAAAAATCCCTTTTTAAACAGATCTATTGCACCAGCTTGGTCTTTCTGAAATTAAACAGAGATTCAGCATTTGAAATACCACAGAAGAAGGATATTAGCTAACTGGATGCTAACGATTTCATACAGACATCTGCTTATCATGCAAATATTTTATTTAGATGCAAAGACACATTAGACTCCACTGATCAGAAAGTGAAAAATAGTAGTTGCTTCATGTTGGTTCAGTGTATGTGATCAGAATTCTAGTGTGTTTTCTCTAGTACATCAGAAGGCAACAATGAAATAAGCAACAAAAACAAGGGGCACACAAACTGTGTATACAAAAGAGGCTTGATTTCTAATATAGCATGTATTAGTGGTAGATGATGGGCTATAGAAGAACAGATGCCTTTAAATCAGCAGACCATTATGCAAACAGCTGTTAACAAGATAAAGCATCTAATTTCACCTACTGTACTCTTAATTTTACTCCTACCATGCAGATCACATGCTGATTTCAGCATGACATTTAAAAGGAGGTCTCAGCTGGTTTGTATTGTACTTTACAACCTCTGATTTGCAAAAGGCCAACTGACTGATATTACCGTGAGTGCCAGAAAATAATACCGCTTACAGCCTTCTGTGGAACGTGAATAGGTTTCCATTAAAACTTAAACCTAAACTGGTTCTTGACCTTTCTCCAATAACACACCTATTATTTTTCTCTCTAAATGATGCTCAAACCCTAAACGCTGGTACATCACTTTTATCTATTACTATTCCTGAAGATGACTTAATCATCCTTATATCTAGTGTAAAGGTCTTGCTTTTGCACACAGCTGTTGATAGGATGCATAATGAAGGTACTCCATTTAAGGATGGGTCAGATAACCGAGTGTCTTATCAGCACATAGCACACAGCAGGGCACTGTTCCCTCTCTGCTAAACAGACCACAGAGTGCTTCAGCTCCTGGAAAACACATCATTTATTCATACTAGAGCAAGTTATTTCTGAAAGCAACAGACAAAAGCAGAAGTCTTTTTCTTGACAAAGATGGGCTTTTGACCAGTGCAAGTACCTGCAAATAGGGGAAAAAAGCATTTTTGAAAGGCCCTTCTGATATTTCTCAGTGTCAGTTGAAGGGAACCATTCTGCATGTCAAAATTAAGTCTATTGTTCACCATGTTCAGAATGGTATCCAATTTTGTTTTCTCTTCCTTCTCCTTATTTATCAAAGACTTGTGCAAAGCATTTGACACTGTTCCACACAACATCCTTGTCTGTAAATTGGAGAGACATGGATTTGATGGATGAACCACTTAGTAGATAAGGAATTGGCTGGGTGGTCACAGTCAAAGAGTTGTGGTCAATGGCTTGATGTCCAAATGGAGACCAGTGATGAGTTGTGCTCCTCAGGGGTCAGTACTGGGACCAGCACTGCTTAACATTTTTGTCAGTGACACGGACAGTGGGACTGAGTGCACCCTCAGCAAGTTTGCCAATGGCACCAAGTTGGGTGGTGCAGTCAACTCACTGGACGGAAGGGACGCCACCCAGAGGAACCTTGACAGGCTGGAGAGTTGGACCCAAGTGAACCTCATGAAGTTCAACAAGGCCAAGTCCAAGGTCCTGCACATGGGTTGAGGAAATCCCAAGCACAAATACTGGCCAGCTGCAGAATAGATTGAGAGCAGCCCTGAGAAGAAGGATGTGGGGGTGTTGGTTGATGAGAAGCTCAACATGAGCAGCCAAGAAAGTCAACTGGATCCTCGGCTGCATCAACAGAAGCATGACCAGCAGGTCGAGGGAGGTGAATCTCCTCCCCTACTCTGCTCACGTGAGACCCTATCTGGTGTACTGCATCCAGCTCTGGGACCCCCAGCATAGGAAGAACATGGACCTGCTGGAGATAGTCCAGAGGAGGCCCACGAAGATGATCAGAGGGCTGGAGCACCTCTCCTATGAAGACAGGCTGCGGAAGTTGGGATTGTTCAGCCTGGAGAAGGCTCCAGGAAGACTTTATAGCGGTCTTCCAGTAGCTGAAGGGGGCCTACAAGAAGGATGGGAGAGGACTGTTTATCAGGGGCTGTAGAAATAGAACGAGGGGGAATGGTTTTAAACTGAAAAAGGGTAGATTTGATATAAGAAAGAAATTCTTTATTGTGAGGGTGGTGAGGCACTGGAACAGGTTGCCCAGAGAATTTGTGGATGCCCCCTCCCTGGAGGTGTTCAAAGCCAGGTTGGATGGAGTGTTGAGCAGCCTGGTCTACTGGAAGGTGTCCCTGCTTATGGTAGGGGAGTTGGACTAGATGATGTTTAAGGTCCCTTCCAACCCAAACCATTCTATGAAAGCTTAACTGATCATGCTGCCTTGAAGGGGTTGAAAGGATGCCCACCTCCACAGCAGCCTGGGACTGCTTGCAGCTGCCCATCACCAGTGATCACCGATGAGGCAGCTGTACCAGCCAAAAGGGACATGTGGCCATGTCTCAGCTCTGTGCAGTGCAATACCAAATGAGGGCTTTGTCCGTGCGTTGTGTCCACATATATCTCTGTAATGTTGAGAAGCAAGTAATGCAAATGTGTAATTACATGCTTTCTAATAAGTTGCTATTGAAAGTCTGAATATGTGGTCTGGTCTGCTTTGTATTTCACTAAGGTTAAATGGACAAGGATAACAGATGGCAATTTATCCTCTCTGTAAATGGACAGTTGGGGGCTGAGCAGCAGAAAGATGCCACTGGTAATATTTGTGTGATTAGTGCTTTTTTTTCAGCTTTTCTGTTTTGCAGAGTCTTGGGCAGTTTCTTAGGCCTTAAGTAATTAAAATTTATATATCACTGCTGCAATTTTTTTACCTTGAGAGTGGAAGCTGCCAAACAGGAAAAAGAGAAAAAGACTTCTTATAAGTCCCTGTTGTTTATTCTGCAGTGTACACCCAATATCAATTACTATAATCACAGTGGAGACTGTGTGAATCCATCAGAGAAAAAGTCTATAAACATGATAAAGTGATGTCACATTGTCCTCACGATCAGTTTATCTCTCTCTTTCTTTTTTTTTTTCCTCTTTTTACTCTCTCAGGTGACAGTGGCGATAAAAAAACATCTGAGGCAATGCATTGTCCAAACCTCAGCTGTTCTTACAGGGTATTTATGTGCTTAGGAAGCCGATGGTGTCGTCAATGGTGTCATCAAAGGGATGACTGACTTAAAATATATGGTGATTTGTTAGTGTGAAATAGAGGGATGTAAATTTTTATCTAGCTTTTGTGTTCTCGCATCTTAATGAATAATAAAGAATTTAACAGACATGTTTATCCAAGGAATTGTTGCGTGTTGCTTTATGTCTATTTACATGCATGATTGAAGACATAAACTCATCAACATAAATGTTTTGCATTGTTAGTTTAACCCTCCAGGACAACTATAACATATACATATACTCTCAGTTTATTTTCCTTGATCTATGCTCACTGAAACCCCCATAGATTTTACTGGATTTGACATTAGACTCTGAAAGTGTGGCTGGAATACCTGTTATTGGTAAGTGTATGAACCATGTTCCTCATCCAACATCTCTGACAGTACCAACACAGACAGAAACATTTTTCAGAGGAAACGTATTGTTCTCTTGACACAATCTCACCCTGTGCATAAGTATAAGTAATTTTCTGCATACTTTTACTGTGGAAGAGCCTTGCCTGTGACATGATGGAGTAGTTTTTGCCCTGGTGAGAATGTGTGCATGCAGAAGTGAAATAACAGCAGAAGGAGCTGCCTACAGAGACATGATTGCCTCAGAATCATCCCAAAAATTATAAAGTCACTGTTTTTGTCTTTATTTTAACATCATTTATGTTTTATGTTTCTATCTGGCTGTGCTTATCTTGGCACTATGCACACTGTGACAGATATCTCTCTCACCTAAGTGCCAGCTTTTGCTGGTTGGGTGTGAAAATTATGTCCACGGGATGCTCAGTTGATTTAAGTAAAATTGTCTGGGATGCCAGACATGACCCAGCATCATAACTGAGAGACACTCTGTGTGCGTGTCTGAACTTTGCAGATCTTACCCTGAAAGCTGTGCAAAAAAAAGGTAATACTAAAAATAGCACAGCAACCTCAGTCAGATTTTCAGTATGTGGTGCTAAATATGTGAGAGTGGCAATCAGTGAGTATTTGGAGACACAGGCTCAGAGAAGGAATACCATTGGAGAGGGAATGTTTGTTTCTGTCATTTCTTCTACTGCTGCTGGTACATTTCATTATACTGCACCTGCTGCTATAGTGACATTTATAAGTTTGGAATTAAGACCCATCCTCCTGACCCAAAAGCTTGGGTTTAATTGAGATAATGCAAACAGTCAATAAATGAAAGGTCAGAGAAAGGTTTTACAACAAGGTAATCAGACTGGTGGAGAGGTGGTGAAGCATGACCTACTTGTGCTGTCAACACTGCTGCTCTCTGGCAAACACTTTTCTCTAGCAGAGACTTTTAATTCATTTGGAAATCATCATCCAGACTTATGCTTGAGTTCATTGCATTGAAAACCTGAATGCTGCAAATCTCTGCAGTTTTAATTGGTTTCACAATTTACATCAGATGTGCATTTATTTACTACCTGAGCCAACCAGCACTTAAAGAACCACGTTTGTCCCTAGTGACCTGATTAGGAGGAAGGAACGTCCCAGTAGAGACTAACAAAAATGCTAATATTATGGGGGGAGGCTTCTTATCATATGACTCAGAGGCAAATCACTGGATGTTCTGCTTTGGAGCAAAACAAATACAACTTGGGGCTGTGCTGAGATGGGTGCTCAGGACTGGAGAAAACACATTAAAGAATGTGTTAGCAGTATTGGTATTTAGTTAGAAAAGCTGGAAATTATTAGGCAGAAGAGCTGCAGAAGTTTGCTTGCTATTTCTCTTCCAGCAATGGCCTGGAGTGCAGAAAAAAAAGAAAAGGCAGAAGAGAAACTCCCAGAAGGAGGATGTAGGTAGTTTCTGGACTCAAGGTAGGGGGATACAGAAAATTCTTGAGTGAAGTAGCTAATACAGGGGGGCTGAGACACCTGATCTTGCTGCTAGGGCAGTAGCTGACTCCAGAGGCAATGGGAAAGATTTGAGCCTTCTGGAACCGAGCAGCTTTGTGTCCTGATCAGGGGTGACAGGCACAGTGTTATGCAGATGAGGCTGTGAGATGTTTGTGCTTGTTTTCCTCTGCTTCACCTCTAAAAACAGCTAAAGCTAATGCAGTAAGGAGCAACTCCTCTGTTGGCTGGAGAAGAAAATCTCTGAGGAGCTGCTTTTTGGTTAAAGCATTGTGGTTGCAAATCCCCAGTGAATGGTGAGAGGGGGACAGAGCCCTACCTCCCTTCAGAGGTCATTTGCCCCACAACATGGGTTTGGAGAGAATGAATTCAAGTTATTCAAGATGGAGTCTAGACACACAAGTAAAAGGCAAAACAACAAGCCACCAGCAGTATGTGATTAATTCTGGGGGGGTGAAACCTCTACTAAACTGGAAAGAAGCAAGGAGGGTAAGATCAGGTACTGCAAGAGCAGGAAAATGCTAAAGCTCCTTTCTAAAGATGGCAGGTTTTAGAGGACAATCCCCAAAATCTCCTAAAATCACACTAGATGTAATTGTCATGTGTTTTGTGGGTCATTTGTGACCATATCTTTTAGCAGTCAAACCTCCCACAGATTCATTGTCTGCATAAAGGATTTGTATTTCAATGTGGGGATTAAAAAGAAGTTTTCATACTAACCATGGAAAATATTCTCTTATAAATGAATTCTCTGGTCCTTGAGGAGCACTGGAGAAAAAAAAATAATTTCTTAATGAAGAAAATTGTTTGCTGAACTCCAGTCCTGAGAAGTTTCTCCTGTCAGCACAGGCTGAGTGTGCTGCGTACATGCTCATGAAGGATAACTTTGGGTCTGTACACAGGCCATCTAGACTCATGTCTTGTTGGCAAAACCTCTGTCCCAAAACCAGCCATTTTCCACAGCATCCTGACCTCAAGTTCCGCTGAGGGCACAAGACAAGGGTTAGGGTTAGGGTGGACACCACATTGTGCTCCTGGGCCCTGCCCTCTGTGCTGAGCTGTGCTGGCAGCGGCCTCAAGCCGAGGCTGCAGATTCAGGTGACTGAGGTTAAAATCCTGAAGTAAAAAGCCACCTCCTGTCAGAAAATGGTCTAGTAGCAGCCTCCAAAGTCACATTTCAAAGAAGAAGCAACTGTAAAACTAATTTCCAAAACATCCAAGATGATTCTTCAACTTAAATATCCAAAACAGCCAAGTCTTCAAAGCTAAGTCACAACTGCCTGACGTCTCTGCAGGGAGACAAGTAGGTGAAGTGAACAGAGAAAAAGTAATTTGCTTTACTGATACTTACCTTATTTTACATGGAGAGAACAAGATTCCTGATTCCTTGTAGTAGGACATCTCCCTTGAGCTACGCAGCACTGACTTGCTCAGAGTTCAAGGTGCCTAAGACTCCCCTGCTCCCTCAAGTTGTACAGAACAAAACCACCTATGGTATTTCCTCCCTCCTGTGGCTTTTATTTCTCCTGGACATAATAAAAACACGCATATAAAGGAGATGGATGATGTTCTAACTGCTTTGTGTATAAACACATGATTTCAGTCTGCAGGGGTTTTCCTTTGGTATCCATCACACTAAGCATGCAGTGAAGGGACAAAATGCACACAAAAGTAACCAAGCCAGAGGAAAGTGTAGTGGTTCATTTATTAAACTAAGAAATAAAAGATGAAGATTTTCTTTTTCTGGGAAGTATGGAGCAGTGTTGGCTTCTAAAACTTGTTATTGGCACTGGCTCAGCAAGTGCCAACAGAATACAGAAAAAACAAGCTGAGAACAAATGTTTACATCAGCGGTTCTTTAAATGAAGAACTAATACCAGCTGCAGTCTACAATGTGTTTATAATTCACAAGTGCTTAAACAAGACACATCAACCAGGGCTTTACACATCAAATACAATGTTAAACTGTAATTTTCTATATGATAGCCTGTTGAATAAAATATTTCTACTCCATCTGCTGTCCCCATTAAGGTTACAGTCAACAGGAGATGGAAAATAATTTTGTTTCTGACACATAAATAATATTTCAAGTGATTCAATATGCTGATTAAGTTCTACATAACAAAAGAAATGCATATATTTCTCATTAATTTTACCTTGAAGCACCAAAGTACATCCATTTGATAATATATAGAATTTTGGTTTTATTTATTGATTTTTCAAAGCAGTGTTATGAATGCAACAGCTATGGTACAAGCTATAAAACTCATCTGTAATAATAAAATTGAAAGCAGCTATGGATGCAGTTTAAATTGGAAACCATACCTTTTAATTATCTACCTTATTTTCTTTGGCAACTCATGCTGAATCCAATAGATAGTAGATAGTTTTTATAAGAATTCTAGGAGTTGCATGTACAGGCAAGAGTGACCTTAGTTTTTAAATATAAGTGAGCAGTAGTCTAGCATATTTTCAAGGAATCTTGGAAAATTTAGGTTTGAAAGGCCCATTGGAGGTCACCTGGTCCTGCTCAATCATGAAAGCTGCTCAGGTTGCTCAAGGCATTATCTAGCTAAATTTTGAGTTTCCAAAATGGAGATTGCACAGGAGAGAAATTCCTTCCACAGAAACCTGTCTCAGCACTTGAGGAACCCTTGCCGTTTTGTGGAATTTTTTTTCCCTTTCCTGACTGAAATACGCCTTGCTGCAACTTCCAACCATTGCCTCTTTTTTCCATGTATGCTTAAGGTATAATATACAACTCTTTGCACTTTCTCAGAATGTCACATCAAACTGTAAAGTGGTTCTCATTCTACTGGTGACAACATTTAACACCAATTTCAGATTGGTTTCAGATTAGTACAGAAATTAAGTCTACAGAGCTCTTACAACTATTTAGATGGCATGACGAGCCCCATCGTTTTTTGTTCTTTATACACTAGGTTGATAATCCATTGGCTGAATTAATTTTAGTTTGCTCAGACAATATTTTTGGCATGTGGTGTCCTGCAGTTTTCTTTCTACATCTTCCCTTCCTTCAAATTTATGAATGTTCTTTGGTTTTGAACTCCATTGCTATGGCTTCTGAAGAACTTATTTGCACTGAACATTCAACCTCAAATTCTGCTGTACCCATAAATAAAATGAAATTTGGATATAGTATGTAGGCCAAAATAAGTTCTGTAGCTAAAAGAAGTTTGATAAGTTCTCTTAAGAGTTATTTTTCAGTTTGCCATGCATGGTGTTGAGTAGCTTCACTGCTGTGCAAGGAAATTATGATGATATTGATGGACTAAGAAAAACACGAGGATTCCTTTGGGACAGATTTGGGCCTGGAGCACAGACAAGGCTGTTTGGTTCATGACTGTAGATGCTGCTAGGAGGGAACACATTCATTGTTGGTGCTCCTACCCATCCCACTTCAAGTTCTTTCTGTGCTACCATTTTGTGTTCAGGGCAACTGCTAAGGATGGAGAAAAGGGAGCGGGAGAAGATGTAAAGAGGCCTCACTTTTTATTGGAAAATAAAAATGTGTTTGTGAGAGGGAACAGCTGGTAGGAGGTTATAGCTGATGGTGGGTTGCAGCCAGATTTACAGTTATGGCTAGGTTACAGATGTACCTGTGAATTTATATTCTGCAGACAAGCTTTTATCGCTCTAATGAGACCCCATGTTCTCTACCGTGGAGCATTAATGTAATGTTAGTTAATAAAAGTTGCACTGATGGTTCTTCCTTTTCCCTTGTGATGTGACTATAGTATTTTGCTTTTTGTTTAGCCATACGCTTTGTCACTATGGTTAATGTTGTTTGCAAGCCTGTTGCATTTCAGAGAAGAAATTACTTCAGAAGAAGAAAGCAGCTCACTACCCATGTAACACAGCAAAATGAAAATTGTATTTTTTTTGTCTTGAGGCTCTTCGTATCTTAATTCTACAAATGGCTTAGATATCACAGTTATATAAAATAAACCATGCTTGATATGCATACAAAAATGGTTGCAGCTGCTTCTTTTGAGGTGTTTACTTACATGTGTCCTTTAGAAAAAACTGGGAGAATGTTCACTAACTTTACATGAACTTGTTTTATTTAAAATACCATGGTTGCTTCTCAAACCACGCTTTATTAATATAAAAACATATACAAATGTGATCCAGAGAGAAGAGGCAAATAAAGTTTAAGAACCCGGTTAAAAAAGGAGCTAGAACTGAAATGTAATTTAACTTGAGCTAGAAAATTTCCACAGTAACAGTGGATGGATATCTACTTAAGTGAAAATCTGTAAATCCATCTGGTTATTTTAGTAACTCAATAAATTTCAGCACTTCTGTCTGAGTGTTTATTATGATTTAATGTATCTGCCTTACCACATTTACGGTCTAATTTAACAATGTAACATCAGCTTCTTTGGATTATATATGTTGTAAACTGAATAATTCAAAAACCGGAACACTTAAACAAATGTCTTAAGGTTGTTTTATTTTTCTTTTCATAGAATCTTTTCCTGGGATTGTGGAATTCAAAATTATAGGAGAACTTCATACATATCTTTTTAATTATCTGTTTCAAAATTTTATTGCTTTTTTAAGATATAAAAGAGTTTTGACAAGCAATGTCTTCTTTGTTGGTGAAGGACTATCTCATAAAAATATCTCTTCCAAATTTTGGTTTTGACACATCCTAAAAACAGACTGCAAGATAGAAGAGCATAATAAATCTCTGTTTGTTTATGAGCATGTCCTTTTAGTGAGTGACATCTAAACCTAGGGGAAGTTTATTTAAATTTCCTTTAGTGGTGAATTGGGTAGTGCTGCCAAAACCTTCTTATGTCTGTCGAAAGCACATAGTGATGTTTTTACTACCGATCTTTTCTACAACTGTGCTAGTTTATCCACTATTTTTTTCTTCACAAGTACCTTCTTTGCAGAATCTGAATCTCCAGTGACTAAAAAACCAATGATTCCGCAGAATGAGTAATTATTTCATTACTTTAAAACTCCAGGAATTATTATGCATCCTTTACACAAGGACACTTATTCCTTCAGGGATATTTTAGGTAAAGAAGTTGTATGCAATGAGAGACTAGTGTGGACCAACTAGAGAAGTGTTAAGTCAATTTTTGAAGGCAGTTATACATATATGGATTTCCCAGGGGATTTCAGGGACTGCCTTCTCCATTTAGAGCAGAGTGCTGCTTTAATTCTTGTCCATTGCAGCAATCCCGGAAAGGACAACCGTTGCTCTCTAACTGTTTTATAATTCCTCCACTTTTCACTTACCATTTTATATTTGTCAAAAAATCAGTTACATTTGGTTGTTGTTATCTGTGAGTACTTCTACAGCATTAACCCTTAAGTAAAAGTGATGCTGATTAAAAATTTCCTAAGAAAAGATTTGTCAGAATGAGAAGCCTGTTTCCAGCAGGAAGAACAGACCTCTATCTTTTTTTATCCTTTATTTCACAATATTTGACAAAAATCTCAAGCTTCTCCACGCAAAAGACAAGCTGGTTTAAAATACAATTTTACACAATCTATCATTAAGCTTAATTGTGATTTCATTGCCATTTGTATTTTCTTTCAGAACCTGTCTCTTCAGGCCTTAGTGATGCTTGTTCCAGCCTTTCATGGCTCATAATCACATCATTTTATAAACAATGACATCTTAACAGCCAAAAGAAACTGAACTATCATTTCCTATTTTTAGTCATAAGCAGCTAAGGTATCAAGACTCAAGCAAAGTTCTGCAAGGAGAAGTTTATCATAGATCTCATCTCTAAAGCTTGTTTCTGCTGCAAGTACATTATGTTTGTCTTTACCACTTGGTGAATTAGAATAAACTCTTGAGAAAGGAGGGAAGAAATAAAGCACAGCATTAGTATAGCACTCATCAGACCAAGAAATCCCTGAAAAATAACAAAGTTCTTACTGGCTTTGTAGATTAATATTAATTATTAACTTTGACTTATAACTGTTATTTAAAAGGCTAAAAAAAAACCCACCTCCACACAGTTTATTAATTAAAGATTTCATGGCAACTTCAGGATGTGAAAACTCTTTTAGGAGTAGAAAGTTCAAAAGTATAGCTAAGATCAAACAGGACAGATTGCTTTAAAAAAATGTATGCTATAATCTGAAGAAGCTAACTAATGACTTGGTGTTTAGACTGTGAGCTTTTCAGTTCACAGAAAACTACAAGACTGACATTCTGAAAGGCTGCCAGAATACCTTAAAAACAGTGGTGTTTTTCTTAGTCTCAGTACGTTTAGAAGCAATACATACTGTATTGGGCCCAAAACAGTCGTCTGATAGATACTTAGCTGGAGACGTCATCCTCAGATGTGGCATCATAGATGTAATTTTGTCGTAAGTGACTAGCTCATAAAAATGGACTAACTACATCTTTCTGATGTTTTTCCTGCCAGACTTAAAAATCTTATTAAAGCTGCTGAGCTCATTGAAATGTAGAAAAAAAATATATATATTTGCCTTATCCTTCAAAACTTTGTATGGATTGCCTTTTACATTCTTCATCTACCAAGAATAAAAAGCAGTGATATTTCATTTGCAGTAACTGAATGAATGCCTTCTGTTTGATTTCCTCTTTAAAGTAATTTTGCCTCATTGTATGTTATCGTGAAAATTTATGTGGATTTCTAGTAATGATTGCTGCATAAATTTAGCTGTGTTTCACTCCTAGTGCCTGCCAATCAAGATATTATATTTAAAAATATCTCTGTTACTATCTTATGATTGGCACAAGCATTTTATAAACAACAACAGAACCTGGCAGAATGTTTTTACATTTATTATTAAGTGTTGCAATTAAAATTTTAATAGAATGAAATCCATTTGAGATAGGGAGTGCTGTCTATACTGAATTAAAACTGAGTATCATCCCAGGCAGGTGGTCAGGGATGTTTTATTGCAGGACTGGGTATGTGACTGACAGACTGTATCCACATGGCAGATGGAAAAGGGTGATATTCATCTAAACAAGTGTGTGTTTTCAGGCTACAAGTACACTCTCCTAGTCCTGAATGAATTCTTAGCAGTTATGAGACCTGTCTAGCAAGCATCAGAATAATTCCTTCATGCTATTAAAAAGCCAGAAACAAACCAACAACTTAAAACCCCAAAACCCACAGTTTGATCAGCTCCAAGTTTACTCTTACTCTAGGGGAGTATTTGCCTGTGGCAATTGTGAACACTTCTGTGCAAAATTAATTTTATAGTCTTGACTGTTTTGTGCCAGGTCTTTGCCATTATAGCACCCAGAAGCTTTAAACACACCTGCTAGCAAATTTTGATGCAGCTCTTCTGCTATTGGCGTATTTTCCTTACTCCTTGTAAACTGACTCTCTGAAATCACCAATTAAACACTATTTCCATGTTTTTAAATGTTCAGAGGAGAAAGATAAGACAATTTTCATTATAGGACTTAAAGAATGCATTTTTACTATAATTTGCAAAGCATCTGAAGCAGAAGCTGTGGATTAATCTCATTGCCTTTTGTAAAGTTTATTTATGATCATGTCATAATTTGTGCTTGCTCTTCTTGGTGTACATGATGGCTCTGTTCAGCAGCAGCATCAAGACTGTGAGAGGCTCTGTCAGTGTGGGTCTGAGTTTTGGAGGAGGGTCAGAGGCTGTCCGTTCACAAGTGGAATTTGTGCTACTTTTCAGAAGGTGTCCACATGCTGATGTCTGTATCTTTATTTTTTTATTAAAGGGTATATTAGTCTTCTCTTGTGTTGCTGTGTGTATATAACAGAATGGTAGGGGTTGGCAGGAACTTCTAGATCATCTAGTCTAACCACCTCTGCTAGAGCAGGATTGCCTAGAGAAGATCACATAGGAACACATCCAGGTGAGTTTTGAATGTCTCCAGAGAAAGAAACTTCAGAACCTCTCTGGGCAGCCTGTTGCAGTGCTCTGCCACTCTCGCAGTAAAGAAGTTTTTCCTTATGTTTAGGCTGAACCTCCTGTGTTCCAGTTTGTGACTATTGCCCCTTGTCCTGTCACCTGGCACAACCAAGGAGAGTCTCGTTCCATTCTTCTGACATCTGCCCTTGTTGAATTTTATTAAGTTTCTAACTAAAATCCTTCTACTACTAAATATGTAGAGACATGCCTGCTGAATTTTGTCATACTGACAATTAGTAAAACTGTTTGGTGCAGTGTTAAATTTTTACATTGATAAAAGTATAGTGAATTTTTACTTCGTAAGTCTCATAAAAGACATATCAGTCTGGGTTTGCACATTGTGGGGAAAAACTATTTCAGATTTGCATCCCAATAAGAAATAGGACATAGTGGGTATCTTGTGAGATACTATTTTTATCTTGGTATTTTAAAAATCCTCATTTTATATCAGAGAGAGAAAAATCAAAAGCTTACCCTGACAAATTAAATAGGGAATGGGTGAGAATAAATCATTAACTTGCGTACCAATCACATTGAAAGTAGTGTTTCTAACTGAACTAAAGCTAAACCTTGTCTCAGGTGCCCTTCCACCAATAAATTTCACTTAAGTATAAAAGCCTCTGCAAAACTTTGGATTGAAAGTCGAAAAAAGTTACATTGATTGGACACAAAACATCAAGTCAATTGAGTGTTCAGTTATGTATCGTTGTGGTGGAGACAGGGAATCCAGTGCTTTTTTTGTTTTTCTGTAGGGTTACATTTTCTTCATGGTAAGCCTATAATGAAGTGCACTTCTTAGGAAGATGGAAATCAATCTGCTCAAGAGAGGAAGCGGTCTCGCAGGAGGTGCATAGGGACTGGGATTACAGTTTATGCAAGACAACAAGTTAAAATTACAATTAAAGTTTATAAAAGGAAATGATCCTCAAGTGGAACTAAATGAATAATTCCAAATAAGCCTAAGCAAAGTGATTGTGACTTTATTCATCTGCAGTGACAATGAAGAAGATCTTTAGTTTTGTTGTGCAATAATTCAAATAGGAAACACCTGACCAATTCTGCTCTTAAAAATTAAGCTTTCTATAATGTAAAAGTAGAAAAACTGCTGTTTTTTCAGCTATGTAATAGCCAGTCGTGATACAGGTTCCCTGCCACATTGTTTTTAGCTGAGGTTTCTCACTACCTGAATTCTCAGTAGTTATCACAGATGGAGTGATGTACTGCTCAGTTTTCCTCCAGGTGGTTTTAGTTAACACTAGACTACAAACTGAACGCATTTTGCAACTGTTTTTGTTTTCCATTTATCCTTCTGGTATGGCAGAATCTGCAGCAATGTATAATGAACTAAATTATTAAATAAAGAAACTGTGATGTGTTGTCCCGTTTCCAAGGATAAAGATTGTTTAAGATATTCGAGGTTCAAACCTCTAAAATTCTAATTTGTTAAAGGTAAACACTTATTGTGAAATCAGAAATAGTATTTTTATTCTGTGAGGATCTTTTCTTGTATACTTATTTGACATATTAGCTTTGATTGTCTATGTAACTTCAATTTCTGTTCCTAGGACATCCTTATCTTTCATTGTTTGTTAGTGTTCTGTAGTTCTTATCCTACTTTACATTCAGAAAAGGAACTCTGTAAATGTATTAGGAGATGTATTAATTTATTTTCCATCAGTTTATTCAATGATTATTCCCCTTATCTTATGAAGAAGTATCAAAGCTATCAGTTAATTTTCCTAAAGCATCAGTTTTATTTAATACTAGTCTCCTCTCCTGTTATAGAGAAAGAACTGAACTCTCTTGCATTTCTTGGGGCTTAGGTTTCATACTGTCTCAAGCTGGAAAATGCTACTGGAAACAATTTTAAGCTCACAAATGGCAGGAATTTTAACTGGGAACAGAGTAGTGGTAGAAAGTCGAAGTAGTACTTGGTTACCACTGCCATTTTTCTGGTACATGTAGTGGGGTCAATGTTGCTCAGTGGCCTTAACAACAGTGAGTTTGCAGATGGTGAACTGAAGGAGGGTAGTCAAAGTTCGGTCTGTAAGTCAAAATGAGATCTGCTGGCAGGTTGGAGAAATGGGCTGACATGAACCTCAAAGTTTAACAAAGGTCAATGTGTAGTTGTCCATGTGGAGTGACACGACCTCAGGTAACAAGCAGGGGTAGGAAGCAGTTTTGCTGCAGAAAAGGAGCTGGGAGTGAAAGTGAACCAGTTGAACAGGAGTCAACAATGCACTGTTGCAGGGAGGAAGGCTGGTCACATATTGTGCTGGATTAGCCACTGTAGATGGCACAGATGTTCATGGTGTTCACTCAGCCTCTCTGCCATTCTTTGAGTTATTCAAATCTTACTTAGGCAACTGCTTGAACAAGCAGTGGATGTCACAGCAGAAGTGATACCTAAGGATACTTTCCAACATAAATCATTCCATAGTCTAGAAGAAATGAAAAAAGTAGAGATTATACCTAACCACCTATAAATACTGATTTTTGTTCCTGTTTTAAAGGGGGAGTTAATAGGAAACTGTTATTTGCCTTCAGAAATGTAATTGTTACCATCTTGGTTTTACTGGGATTGAATCATAGAATTCCATTTTTCTGTTCAACAGAGCTGCATTTCTGAGAGAATTGGAGTGTTTGATTTAGTGAAAACAAGTCGGTATTATAGCTTTAGCTGGGATAGTTATTTTTCTCATAGTAGCTGTTGAGACTGATTTGGATATGTGCTAAGAAGATTGTTTTGGTTGATGTAGAGTAGTGTTTGCACTGTCTCAAGGATTGTTTTTCAATTTTTGCCTGTGCTCCTAGTTTTTTTTCCTTCTCTCTGCACTAGAGGGTGGGGTGGTGGTGAGTGAAAACCTGGGCTTTTCTGGGACAGATGACCCAGGTATGGTCCGTGTTGACCAACAGAATGTATTCCATACCATGAATGTCACACTCACTATAAACTGGGGGGTTTGCTGGGGGTGGGCTCTCTTCATATGGTGGTTATCTCCACAAGGTTTAGCTCATTCAGTGCCTGAGGCTTACCCCTCCCCTACTAGGGAAAGGAGCAGTGAGCAAGCAGGCAGCATGATGTTTAGCTGCTTGCCAGGCCAAACCATGACAATTACTAACCCCACCACTTGGGCTCTAATTTTCATGTTCAATTTTAAAATTCAAAGAGTAAATTTGAAGGGGGGAACATGTTACTTGACACTCGCTTTTCTTTTTCAATTCAATACTCTGCAGTAAAGAAAAACAATCTCTAATTTGGATTTTATTTCAAATCTGAGATTTCGCTTTGTAGCTGGAACTGTGTGGAAGAACAAATACCCTTGAATTTTGAAAGTCCTCTGAGCTATTTCTTTATTTTGTATCTGCAAAGTTTGGACCAAGTATGAAAGTGAGAGTCATTTCTATTCCTTTATATCTTTGATGTGAGACAGATGTAGAACACAACCTCCTTTCTCCTCAAATGAGTTTATAAAATGCATACCTGATTTGCAATTATGGCATAGAGAAGTATATTATTTTTTTAAAGTGTCTTGGGGAAGTCCTGTTTATGTTTAACTAATATCTGCAACTTCATGACCAATTGTTGCTAGAAATTGATTTTGCTTTATAGTGGAAAATTACAATGTTGAGAAGAAGTGCTGTGCTTTGAAGCATCAATTAAGGGTTCCCTATAATGTAGATATTCTGCGCATTAAACTTTTTTGGATTAATTCAATTATTTTTCTGAGAATTTTGAAAGAAAAAAGACAACTTGATTTTGTATTGTAGGAGCTGAAAAATCCATTTCTGTTGGAAAAAAAGTTCAAGAAAAGATCTATTGTTATTCACAGCGGATTCTTTGAGACTAAATTAACTCTTGAGAAAAGACTGATTTTAAGTATGTTTTCTTGTAGCCTACCCTTAAATGTTTTTTTTCTTGTTAGTGTAAAGTATCCCTTAAGACCTGAAAAATGAACTTTAAATTTCCCCAGTTAGTTTTGGTGTTTCATCATCATTTTAGTAAAATTGGTACGTTTTGCTTCTTGGTCTTTTCAATCTGGCTTCATAAATGGGCAGCAACTGAGAAGCTTGTTTTTACTATCTAAACACCATTAGAGCTGCTGTGAACATTTAGTGTTAATCAACTCTGAGAGGAGAATCTCTTCTGAAACACCTTAGTTCATCAATAAAAGATCACTAAAAATAAGTGCATAAAGGCAGTGTTTTTATTTTAAGTATTTTTTAGGATAAATTCTATTATACTGAACAGTCTTGCAATCATGGAATTATTCATTATGGATAGGGAACTTGGATTTAGCTATTCAGGTCATGAATATTCCAATAATGAAGTGTCTGAGAGGTGGCAGAAATGGATGTTGACCCAGTTTTATAAAAGCCATTTGAAAAAAAAAATCTCTTGTGTTGTTTTGCTCCTGGAAAAAGCTCATACTTTTACTTGAGGACCTGTTCTCAGGATCTGTAATCACATGAGTTTTGTGCTTTTTAAGACTGGGTGAGATTATTTCTTATATTCATGTTTGATTCCCATTCACTTTCAACCAGTAGATAAAGAGGACAAGACAGAAGTATTTAAGAGTGAGGAAGCTTCTCAGAGGAGAAAGAAGACACGTTGCTGTCCCATCTGAGGGAGAAAGAGCAGAATGAACTACCTTGCTGTTTCATTTATTCAGGAAAGGGAGGACCACACTATTGATATTCTGGTGACCAAACTGATATGTGAAAGCTTCTGCCTGCCTCAACACAGACCTTGCTTTATATATGCATTCAGAATGTCCATCAAATCCATTTCATTACCCTAAGCCCATCATAAATATTGCATGCTCTGGACAAAGTATATAAGATGCTTTCACTCTAGTCTCATAAAACATTTGAGAGATGCGAGGACTGTGAATATTAAGTCTGAGTAATCTATCTAAAGTGTACATGACCATCAGAACCTTGTGGTATAGTTCTCTTACAAACAAAAGCAGACTTCTAAGGAATTTGAGAATCTGAGTTATTTTACGTCTCTCAATTTTTTAACACCCCTCTCCTAAATCAGTCCTGTTACTCTGATTTCATGGAAGCTATGTCAAAGTGACTACCGTGGTGCTAACAATTTTGTTCACTTTCTTTCCTGCAAGTAGCTGCAAATTTAATATTTGCCAAAATCACAGAATCACAGAATATTAGGAG
>NW_010187482.1:12044-41961 GCF_000695765.1 Mesitornis unicolor | reverse complement strand
ATCTGCACAACTTTGCTTAGAAAGGGATAACTTTAAAACTGATGTTACATCATAGAGCACAGACTGGTTTCTTATATTAGTGTAAAACTTTCATGGGGAATGCCCAGTGAATTCTAAATTAATTATATTTTAAATTTTTTACTTAAATATAAAAGAATTGCTGCATTGTTTTTGTAAAATCTTTGGTGCTTTCTGCTTTGTTATCTCAAAGACATCCAGCAGAGGGAATGTTTGAATGAATTAGCAGATCCTGGGGATAATTCCCCAGAGTTTTTTTGCAGTGCAGGCTTTTGGATGTCTCCCCTGTGAAAGTGCTTTCTGCCTTCATTGCACCTGGCAAAAGTCAGGCAAAAGGAACGAAGAGATTCCCTATTCCCAGAGTTCTGTTCTGCCAATAAAGGGGAGCTACCAAGAAAAGAACAGAAGAGGCTATGTTTTATTACAGCTCAAATGAAACCCGAGGGAAAAATAGAAGTGCTTGGCAAATATTAAAGGAGATACTTCACATTGAAAGAACTTTGATTTTTCAGCTTCATTGGATTGTACCTAGTTTTAAAGAAGAAAAAATATGCTATCCAAATACTGAATATGGCAACCATGTCCGTTCTGTGCAGACAGGCAGTGTTTAATTTTAATGTGAAAGAAGCATGAAGCAGATCATTAAAAGGGCATAAAATTTTCTCATTCATCTCAGTGGACTGCTGATGCAGTCTATTTCCTCTTTGCTCAGGAAGGCTTCAAATTCAGTTATTGGATAACTCCTGTTCTGTGTCTTGAACATTCAGTTTCTGGCATTTGTTCCTGGGAATATGGGGATAAAATAGCTGAGCATATTTTCTGTCAGCCAAAAATGCAGAAGCATCTGAGAGGTTTCCTAGCTATGTTCAGCAGTATCAGAGGGTCCTGAAAGGCTTTTGGAGCCATTTTGGGTGATAGGGAACTCCACAGAGAGTTCTGGGGACATGGGAATAACACTGACAAATCCATAAACAGTATTTAAAAATAACTGACTAATATTTGCTCTGATTCTGTTTTTTCCCATAGTGTCATATAATCATATATGGGCTCACTGAATGTGATGAATACACCAGGGTACCATATCAGACTAGCAGGACTTGGAGGACCATCCTAGCAGCCCACTGCTTGCACTGTCCAGAAATTCCTTTTTTTTTTTATTTTTCAGTAAAATATCCTATTAAATAACTGTAACAATTAAAAACCCACATTCATTCTGTGAGTATTGTTGTACTGAGGTGAGACTGAGAGTATAAAAGCAAAGAGAAGTGCCAGCGGATGTGATCAGGATCTCCTGACCCCTATCTGCTAACATAAACCAAATTACAATTCTAAATTAAGTATATCATCCTGATACTGTGGGACCAAAACCCGGTACTCTTGCTCAGGATAAATAAAATGTTAATTCTTGATTTGTCTTACTAGTTATCATCAGCCCAGTTTCAAATGGATTACTTTGAGACAAGGGTAAGGAGAGCAAAATAAAGTCAAATTTGACATTAAATGCAGTAAATAAATTTGGTGACTGCTCCTACAAATGCCTTGAGCATGAAACTTTTTTGGTAACAGAAGCTGTCCATATGGCGTGTTCAGGGAATTAGACTTTTATTTCTAAATAGGAGGCGTTAACTTTGTCAATCCTGTGTTGCTTTATTTTTTTTGTTTTAGTTTAAAAGAGAGGCAATAATAGATAATTAAATTGTTTTAGAAAAAAACTTCGTCAATCCTGTGTTGCTTTATTTTTTTTAGTTTAAAAGAGACGCAATAATAAATAATTATCTGTTTGGTTTTTTTTTTAGGAAAAAAAATCCTTTTTCCCTAAAAAAATAATTTACCATTCAACAAACTGTGACTTAAAAATTGTATAAGCTTTCTTTTTGTTTGTGTTGTTTGACATTTTAGGACTTATTACTGTAGTCACTGTAGAAGTAGAGATTGTAGTATTCATTATGGGAAATGTCCACAAAATTACCAATGAATTAATAACAAGAAGTGACTAACACATTGTTTTCTATCTGTGCCAGAGTATAGCTCTACAAAACTATGAGGTGAAAGAACTGATTGACCACTCCCGCAAGTGTTTATTTCTGGATTTGTTTTCAGCTACAAGTGGCTGTTTGTAGACCACACCCTAGGCTCTTTTCACTGGCAGATCTTACAGTGAGGTCCTCAGATGCTGGTCTGAGTAACTACTGGGTAAGAAGACAAATTCTGTCTGAAGTCAAGAAGAATTTGGTCAAGAAATAGCTTAAGAAAACAGGATAGATGCAATATTTTGTCTGAAGATGTTTAAATCAAAATATATATATTAAAATTATTGTTAATATTGTCTTAATGCAGGTCTCATTTTACAAAAATCATAATATACAGGGAATTAACCTGCAATCTGCCAAGGGGTGCCACACCTGAGTGAGGTGTCTTGAAATGAAATGGCAGTATCTTGCAGAAAGTTTCTGTTGGGTTTTTTTGTGCCACAGATAAAAATGTCCTCTACAGAACACTCTATCATCAAAAG
This sequence comes from Mesitornis unicolor, assembly GCF_000695765.1. Classification (NCBI taxonomy): domain Eukaryota; kingdom Metazoa; phylum Chordata; class Aves; order Mesitornithiformes; family Mesitornithidae; genus Mesitornis; species Mesitornis unicolor. The sequence goes on along the minus strand of NW_010187482.1, from coordinate 39,431 downwards.
CTTTTGGCATTGAATGAACCTGTCTATGTGGGAAAAGTCTTGCTGGCTGAAACTTTGAAGGATGTGGTAGGGTGTTGCTCCAGCCAAAAACATAGTGGGTACACAGATAAATCTGAAACGCGCTATGTGGTATTTTGCTGGAAAAAGTAGATGAGCTCCACCTCTGCACTGTTCTGGCCTGGGCAGCTGTGAGTGAGAAGCCAGGTCGCTGCTGTGAGTGCCAGACGATGCCCAGGCCATGCCGTGCCAGGGGCTGTTTGGCCGAGCAGTGCTGCAGCTTTCCCTGACAGCAGGTCAACAGGCCAAAGCAAGCTCCCTAGTGTCCCTGGGGCATGGAAATTATCTGAAATTCCCCCCAGAGCGTGAGCAGCTGGTTAGGAGCTAATGACCTTACAGAAGTGTTGCTGCCTCCAGCCTGATTACATTGGGGAAGGAATGTTGTGGATCTGGGTGAGCTCCTGTTTCTCAGCTGAGAGCTCCATTTCAGAGCTCTGGCTTCTTGGGTATCTCAGCTGAGTGAGGACCACTGCTGCATGCCTGAGTCTTGCAGGAGGGCTGCTGCTTTTTGAAATTGTTTTATAAATGCTTTTGTTCAGTTCAGCTGGTCTCAACCTTGCAGCTGAACTTCACTGAGGCAAACCAGTCATACTCTGTGTTAGCAAACAGCTAACACTGCTTTCTCTCAATAGAAGGAGATGGAGGATAATATATGTTCTTAAATAATGTTAGAAATGAACTGTATAAATCAGTAAATGGCCCGACTATATGCAAAGGAAACAGCACGCCTGTCTTGTCCCCTGAACAGATACTGTGCCCTCTCTCTCTCATCCATTTTCATGCTCTCCTCTCCTGCATGACCACCTCTTTAAACCAGGACCCTGACTTTTCGCTCTTCACTTACTGTCTGCTCTCCTTATCTGGTACACTGCAGCCCCATTCCTAGGTCCAAGGATGTGGCAGAAATGCAGGGAACATAAGCACAAGAATTTCTCAAGACAAGGACTTTCTTTCTGATATCCCTTAATGACTACTGGATGTTTTTGAACAAAATATTCTGGGACATGTCCCTCTCTCTTTGTTTGACCACCTTCTAATCCCTTTATCTGTAACCATGTTCAGCTTATCTGTGTTTCGTGAGCAATGGGGGGAATCCTCTTCCCCTCTGTGAGCAAGGCTTTCTTGTACAATGTGCTTCTCCTTGAACAAAGCACAGCTGTGGTTCCTCAGAGTCTCCAGGTCTATGCCTAGTGCACCCACTGAGAGGCCTCAACCCTTTAGCCCTGGTATTTGAGAACAGTGGTGGCAGTGAATCATCCCAATTAGTGGACACAACACTGCAAAATTTTACCCCATGAATAGTCTTCACAACAGAGGCTAGTCAGGAGGCTTTCTTAAGCAGATGCATGGGTACTTTCCTACTTAGGGTTCTTTTCTGAAAGGAGACTTTATTGTAACACTTTTCCTTGCTATGCAATATTCAGACTTGTGTTGGAAATAGCTTGCTGCCAGATCAGAGATGACCTTATGCTTCTCTCTGTTAATTGCTTTCTATGGTGTGTTATACAGCAGACGTTAGTGGTTGCTGTTCACACACAGCTGTCGCACACGACTGGGGGTGCAGAAGGATTACACGCAGAGGAAAAATCGATCCCATTTTCTAAGAAGCTGAAGAGTTATTAGCATTTTTAGGGTATCTTGCATGTGTTTGCGAATTGTATCTGCTGAAGTGAAAATTGTACAGATGATCAGTGTTCGATAACATGTTACGGGATTTCAAAAGGAAGGTAGTTTCTGAGCCCTGCATAGATTAAAAAGCATGAGGCTTACTTCTTTGAAAGAAGTGCTATATGAATCATAAAAAAAATGCATTGGGAATTTAAGCTTAACAGATCTTTCCCCGTGTAATTCTTCAAGCATTTGTATTTGTAGGTAGTAATCTACCTAAGGGCTGCCTGGTGCTTTCCTGCTTGATTTAAGGAAGGTGAACAGAAATAAGGTGTTCTGCTGAGCAGGGCTGATACCCCACAGCAGGTTATAAAGGACTTGGGTAAGCCTGTCTTTCCTTTAGCAGAAGTAAAACTTAGAAATGAGTTTAGTGTGTAGGTTTATTTCCTTTGAGGAAATGTATCAGTAAAGGATATTTGTCAATCTGCTGCTGCAGATCTGTGAGAAGAACCTAGTAATAGAACTCTGTTCTTGTTCATGAAAATGATCTAGATTTAAAATAGCCTCTCCCAGAGGAGTGGGAGGGGAAGGATTGTGTTAAACTGGGATCAGAAACATCCTGAAAAGTTTACCTGGGTGCCCTAGTTACTGAGACCCATTTACTGTGAATATGTTTGTTCCAGATTTTTGTATTTTTGTAGAACACTGGCATTTGGGAAGAGCTAAAGCTATAGGGAACAATCAAGTTCTCACACAGACAAAGAGGAGGCTGAGATAGCCAGACAGAATCTTGTACTTGACACTGCACTTGCACAAGAGCTTGGTGCACAAATGTTTAACTAACACGAATCTTCATTGGAAGACAAGTCCTATCTCCACTAAATTCAATTAAATTACTTTAAAAGAGGCATGATTTTAGCTAAGATGAAAACAGACAAAAATGTATATCTTCAAGTAGCCTATTGCTGGAATGGCAGAAACACCATACTGTAAAACTAAATCAAACTGCAGTTCAGAAAGTCTGGTTTTCTGTTATCTTGTATTTTGTTTGAGAGAGAAAGAGCAGTTATATGGTAGCTATTCTTATCTGCTTTGTACAGGAGTCTGAAAAGAAGAGGTCAAGTAATATCTTTTTACTTATGCAATGCAATACTGCTGATAATCCACCAATGTACCTACTTTTAAGAGTACCAGGTTGCTTGATTTTCTTTTATATTTCTTATTGAAGGATTTTCATTTTCTACATTAAAGATTTCAGCTAAGTAAATAGAAACATATGAATAAAGTAATCAATGCATATTGTGATTATACCACTGTTATTTGAAAATTGAGAATGTTCTTACTTTTGATTTTATTAATATTTTTAATGATATAGTATTTTAAAATGTCCTTTTAATTGATCTAAAATATAGCATGTGACCATGTTTAGTTTTAGAAAAACATAGTATCTCTAGTAATTGTTTATACTGTACACTTTGGGTTATTGTAACGTGTACATCACAACACAGTGCACCTTCTATTGATACTCTGGTAATACCTGAACAAACTGCGCACTGGAGAGTGAGACCAGATATATAACTATTTGCATATGCTTGTATTAGGAAAAGCATTGATAAATGAAATATAAGCATAGATTTTAGAAGTTCACATTGCATGGGTGTATAGTGTGCCTGTGTCCTGTTAGATATTTGCAAAATTTTACTTTTAAAGTATGTACCTGTCAGTATCAAATGAAAAAATTCCTTTCCCTGAGTCCATATGCTAAATAAAACCTTATTTATTTCCTATACATTTAGAACATGAAAACCAACTTGAAATACACTGAATTAAAATTGTTCTTTAGATGAAAGAAGATATTACCTCCCAGTAATTTAGATCTTTGTTCAGGAGTGTACTGAAGTCTAGAACTGCACTTGGTGTGCCATCATTACCTGGCAAATGAGACTAGTTTGAAATGCTAGTATTATTGGCTGGCAAATTTCCCTCATGCTTTTAATAGATAGTTTCAATTAGAAATTTAAAATATTTTTTGTTATTTTTGAAAATATAAGTGTCTTGAGTCATACATGTTCCTTTTGGTGTGTGATTTTTCTTGTAAAATAAAGTGTTCTAAATCTTCATAGAATTGCACATAAATCGGTAAGAGGCTGTATACATTACTCACTGCACAGTACTAAGCAGAGTGTGGCTATTCTGACTCTATCTGCAAATCTAAACCAAGATATAAGCAGCTGTTGTTTACATGAAAAGCAAATCCTGAATCCTTTTTATAGATCGGAGTGGCAATCCTGTCATCTTCTGAACAGGGACTGGTGAGAGAAGAGCTTGAGCCCTTTCGGCTCGCTCATGAAAAACCTAGGCTATAGGGCTGGAGGTAGGGTGAGTTGGTGAGATTTCAGAGATGCTTCAGCATGTATGGCTACGGGCACTTGCTAGTGCTCCACAAATTAGAGGGCTGAGGCTTTTGAATGTAGAAAGTTTCTTTTTATTTTTGCTTGTTTATGCCTGTATTACTGGTGAGTTGGTGAGATTTCAGAGATGCTTCAGTGTGTATGGCTAAGGGCAGTTGCTAGTGCACCACAAATTAGAAAGCTGAGGCTTTTGAATGTAGAAAGTTGTTTTTCTTTTTGCTTGTTTACACCTGTATTACAGGTCTGCTACGAGCTGCCTCCGTATGCTATATGCTTTAAAACATAGTGCATTTATGTTATGCATTATGCTTTAAAGTTTCACTGACCCTTAAGTAAAAATTCATTAATGCTATTAAGTACGAAGGGGGGAAAACCAGAGAAAAAATATTTTTAAATGGCAAGGTTTTCCATATAGCTTGATGGCTGGAGTGAAGTTTTAACATTTGACATTTTATGTGGTTTTTTCAGTTATGATGTGACTGTCCAAGTATTATTTCTTTATTAAGGGACCTCTTCACAGGGTAGATAAGCTACAGTAATAAACATGTTACTGGGGTTCGAGCAAGTTGATGTGTTTGGCCATTTCATATACCAATAAGAACAAAATGTTTTCTTTGTTTTGGTATGAAATTGTTGGCTAAATGCAACATCACATGATAAGCCATGATATGTGTTGATGTTAGGCCAAGCAGTCCTGATACTGTTTTCACAGTCTAAACCATTTATAGTTTGTTCTCAGATGCAGTCAACAAAGACTTTGTACTGAATCCATCTGCTGGGACAATAGAAAGCCCTTCCAGTAAAAAAGTCTTAAGAATATCTAAGAAAATATAATCATATTAAACCCAGTAAGATTTATTTATTTATTAAATTTGTAAGACTTAATGACAAAAAACCCAACATTGTAAGACAAATGCTAAAACTGGGAAGCACAAGTGTAAAGTGGAGCTTCAGCCAAAGGCAATGGCAGAACATGTTTTGAACAGTAAGTGTAGCAGTGGCAGCTGTCCAGAGTCAATCTTAGAGCTCGATCTGTCAAAAGAAAAGGCGATAGAAAACTAAATAAAAAAGTATCATAAAATGGTATCTAATGGTTTTGAAATCCAAGCAGAAGCAATCTCTGTATTTTGCATTTGCAGGTTTGTCTGCAAGAGCAAGCCTTTAAAACCACAAATGGCATCTGAAATCACAGTCAGCATAGCAGTGTGCTGTGCTGTGTTTTTGCTCTAGGGTGAGGCACTAAATATACAGAGTGGCACATATGTGCATCTTTTTTTTTTTTTTTTATAAATCCATTACTTTAACCCATGGTTAGCTTGTCTGGATCTTTGAATTTTCTTAAGATATCATATCTTTTGATGGGCATGAGGAAGATGAGGAAGCAGAAGTAATGTTTGCTCATGGATTAAGGTAACTCAGCTTTCAGGCTGGTTGCAGGCTCCTTGCAGGCTTTGTGTGAAGGGAATTGCTGAGACATAGCCCCCATCTGCTCCTCCTCAGGTGGGTCTGTGTTGTTCTCACAGTGAAGGTGAGTCTTAGACGCACAAAACAAAATTCTGTTTATGACTGTTACCAGGATAAAACTGTTGCATGAACTGCTGTCCCCCCTTTAATTCTTTGTTCAAGTTTAATTGCTTTCATGAAATAAAGAGTACTTGTGAATGATAATTAATAACTTTATGGAGCATGATCCATTTCAGACAGACTACAGAGGAGCAAATGGATTTTAACATAAAAGTCTGATCTTCATATTTGACAGAGAGAAAAAGCCCTTAATGCGGACTTCATATTCTTTGAGGCAGGCCTTTTTCTTTGTACAAAGTACTAGTTTAATCAATTAGTTTCCTAGGCACACTAAGGTATTAAAATAATAAACTTAGTGGATAAAGCCACATCTCTACTAGAATCAAGGAAGGTATCATCCATGGACTTTGCTCTTCAGAATTTTGATGCTCATATCAAAATTTACAAATACTAGCAATGCAAGCAGTTTCTTGACTGCTGGTGTCAGGAAGCAACGTTCTGGGGTGCTCTTCTTGAGGGTGCCTATGAGGGGGATGCTGCTCTGCTGAAGGCACCCATTGTGATTTCATTTAGCACACATGCACCTGCACTTCAATCTGTTTTCAGAAGAGTATTTATGACTCCCTCATGTCAGGAGCCTGGAAACACTTAAAAAGTATCTTAGTTTTCCTGCTCATTGCTTTGCATTTTCAGAGTACTATCTTGCTCTTAGTAATATCATTTGATGTAGTAAGTGTTTTCGCTCTCTTCTTTCCAGGAGCTAAAACACTCCCTTTCCATGGAAATCTTTGATTTAAATTGTATTTCATTTTTAGTAATGTCACTGTGTTTCTCTTTTTTAAGGGGAAACAACAGGTTTTGTAGAAACTGAGAACTAATAATACTTCCTTTTCAAATCTGAAGTTTTGGTTTAGAGTCTCTCTGTAGCAAATCAGAGACTGATGGGACATGTTAGAGATATTAGTGACTTTTCTGATCAGCTTTGTCAAGTATAGGCATTAGACCTATTTGTATTTAATGAGAAAGTAATTTGGAAAGAGTAAGCTAGTTGCTCACAGCTATGAGGCAAGTAAGTAACATATCTGAATGATTGTAGCACTATGTTCAGTTAATTTCTTCATCCTTTTGGCTATATTCAGCTGTTTTAGTACCTTTTTTTCAAGTCTGCCTATTACACCAATCTGTAATTTACTCCTTCTCCAATGTTCCAGGTATTTTCATTTTCCATTTCATCCCGTGTAACAGTTGTTTATGTTTCTTCAGTCCTTCTGACTTTGCTAAAATGAATTTTTCATTTTGTGTTGACTGTTTTTCATTATAATTCCATTAACAGTGCATATTTTTAGGACCCCAAAAGGTCCGATTTCCTGTGATTGTAGATAACTTTTTCATAACATGATCAAATGCCATTTTAAATCAGTTAGATTTTATTTTGCCTCTAGTTTTCCTATTTGCAAGACTTTCCCAATACTTTACTCCCCTGATGGTTGGAGACATTCTCTAATTTCCAGTTTAAATGTATTTGTTGTGTGTTTATTTTTGTGCAGAGAGTGTTGAAGGTACTCCCAAACCACAGTAATCCAGGTCCTGATGGCTAGGGAACTCTCTTATGAGATATGATATATGAATGGCCATGCCCTAAGCAGAGGAAGATTTCGTTAATGTAAAAGACTGTCAGATGACATATGAGACTAATGCGAATGGACTTTTTTTCTCTCCTCTTCTGTTTAATCATAGCTTAGCCTTAACTGTTTTTATATCACAACCCATTAAGCCTGTTGAAAGCTCAAGGCTTTGAGATGACATATACAGAAGCTGAGGTTCACTGCATGGGTTTGCCTGTCTAGATGCTTTGCTTTAAGTGTATGATTATGATTATATTGTTTCTTTGGCTACTACTACTGTGTTCTTTAAAAGCCATATTCAGTGCATAGGTTTTTTTATGAACAGGAATTAGCCTAAACATTTTGCCCTGACATTTTAAGTCTATGAGATTCAGGATAGCTCAGAACCAAAAAAAATTTTATTTGAGCTGATGTATATATGTGCTGAGAATCCCAGTTTGGATTTGTGATATAATTATCTGCAAAATTTAAGGATTGGAATAGACCCATTTTCAAAACCAAATCATAATGAAAATAAATCCTTGTGAATAAAACTAACTCCATATTTACTATCTGAAGAACAAGGTTTTTATTTTATGTTGGTTTTATACCAGAATGACTGCTTATTTCAGAGCAATTACTCTGGTTTGCATAAAATGTACATAATACTAAGATCAAGCCTTTAATATAGGTCCTATGGCTGCCTCTAAAAATATTGCTGACTGAAAAATCACATAACTTTTTGTTTTGATGTTTCCAAGGAAACACAGCTTGCTTCCACTGCCAGTTGGTTTCACCATGTGTGGAAGATATGTATTTTTTCTCATTGCGTAGTCCTCTGGATTGCTTTAAAATTTCCTTCTGTGATGACTACATGTTTCATTCTGCATCTGCAGTGTCTTTGCATTGACTCGAACCACGCTTTCATTCTCATCTTGATTTACCCCTGTATCAGGCACCACACAGATTCAACTGCCTTCCAGACATAGTACATTGTAACTGATACAACTTTTCAGGTTTCTGTACTGTTTTTCGGGGTTTTTTGTTTGGTTGGTTTGTGATATTTTTTTTTTCATTAAATCCTTCCATCACTCAGGCTCTTTTGCTCCCACATGCTTCAGCAAAATGGTTCCTATGGTGACACTGCTAAATATCTTGCTGAGTGCCTTGCATTGCCCTCTGTCATCTTTGCCCTCAGAAGAAAAGATGATATCATGACATCCCATTCACACTGCTTTTATAATAAGGCTAAACCAACTTTTTGGTTTATATTTGGTTTACAGAACCTTTTCAGTACATTTTTTTTCTCATAGAGAATCTCGATTAAATAGCAGTATGCCTGAAGTTTCAATTCTTGTTCACTTTCTGTTGCTCTGCCCATATTTCTTTACCTCTGTAGAGATTGCTTTCGTAACTGCTCTTTGCTTGCAATGCCAGACATCTCTAATGCAAAATGCACCTACTTGAAGATGGCCAAGCTTTTTAAAGTGATTTCAAGGCTTTATTACAATTTGAGCAAATGGCTTCATATTTGTGAGCGTTGCACTTATGCATATTTATGCTGCTTCAGAGCCCAAAGGTATAAAGATCAGTTACAGGGTGTCATGAATCAACTCCAGGAAAATGTTTTCATAAAGCAGCCAGCATTATTTATAGGCCATGGACTATGCCAGCCTGACAGTTCACCTGCATACTCTTTTGGAAAAGTCAAGTAGCTTGGATGGCTTTTACTGAGTGTGATACCTTAAAATCATTGCAAGGTAAAGCATGTCCTGCAGTGTAGGTTATGGCATGTCAGCTGCCGGCTTCATGGTAATTTTTCACTATAGCCATTCCTATACCTGACTTGCCTCCAAATCTAACGTTTCTGTATCTTTGTATACATTGTAAAAGAGAGAAAGAGTATTCCTCCAGCAGGATAATAACATAGCAGTTTTGTCTGCCTATAGGTTGTTAAATACAAAGTGTGCCATAGCCCTGTGCAGTACTATAGACAGCTTTGGTTTCTCACATGGAAAAGTTAATCTTTGCTGTATTTATACAAATTTGAGATTTTCTTTTCATTCGTTCTTTTCAAAGCAAAATATTCTGGCAAGATTTTCTTTATTTAGCTGTCTTTTGTACATAATTTCTATTGGAGACGTATTGTGGTGCTAATAGCATTGTGCACATAAGTCATTCCTACTGGCTCCTGCAGAACAGCTTTGGAATGGTGTTTCAGTTGTGTGTGTTGAAATGCAATACAGTAGATAAAATATGGAGAAGAATCTTAAAGGTAATATGCAGATTATGCATTATAGAAATGAGTGATTTAATTGTGGTCTACTTGGAAGAAGAGGCTCTGCATGAACTCGTAGTTTTGAACTGCTTGTGGCTTTCAGACGTCACCTGGAAAAGGTGCCTTCCTATTTACATAATTGCCACTTTTGCAACCAATGTAAGGCTGAAATATTTTATTATTTCTGTGGTGCAGGAGTGAGAATTTAGTACAAAGAGGCACACTGTCTATCTATAACATAGGGAAAATCTTTTCCGAAAGTATGGAGGAGTTGTCAATATTCTAAGATTGTAATTGATTTGGTGTGTTCAGCTAGATCTTTGCTATAAATAAAGTCTATTAAGCTAATGTCTTTGAAAATTGGAGTCAAGAGCTTGGAAGTGACATAGGTCCTTACTGCATCTGCAGGAATCTTCTTAACAGTTCTTAATTTTTAACTTTATACAGCTAGTAAGTGTTGCATATTTTTGCTCATAAAGGTTAGCAAAAATGACTCTGGTCTGGAGTCCTTTTGTCTGTGATGGGATAAAAATTTGAAAGCCAGAGCTTCACACTGTTAACTACCAAAAATATAAATAGCATTTGTATAATGTAACTATGTTCCCTAAAAGTTAGAAATATGCCTAGAATTATCCCCTTGGGAAGAGGTGGATTTTATCTATATACTGCTAAAACAGATTCTGTTTTAATTTTGGCTTTTTTTTTAATTATTTTTTTTCCAGAAAGATAGATAATGGTGGTACAAGGTAAGGGATCTCCTCACACTCAGTTCCTGTGTTTTTGCTCAGTTCCCAGATCTGGAATTGCAGGAATGTGTCTGTTTAGTCCTGGACTATAGCACACACAGGGCATGTATCTGCTGAAATCTGCTATCAGCTCTCTAATAAACACATTTTTAAAGGATTTCTGCATTTGTTAACTTGGATGAGTTGACAGAATGACATAACCATGTGCCTGATGCAGATGCTAAATTTTAAATTTGTGCTCTTATGCGCAAAAGTACTAAAAATCACCACTGTAAGGATTGTTATTTCCTATTTTATTAAGATTGGTTTTCTTTAATCATGGGGACTTTTTATTTGTTTGGTGTTTTGTTTTTTTTTAAATGGCCACAAACCATTTTGGTGTAAATTCTTTCATGCCATGGCAGCCTGAGGGAGACACTGGAAATGGAAAATTTCAGCCTGGATGCTTCAAATATGACAAAGTTATGAGTAATGGAAAATGAGATCTGTTAATGGGAAGTGCTTATCACCTTTTGTAGTAAAAGAAACTTGTAATATTGCTTCTGATGTAGACAGAACAGCTTTTAGTCACAGTGGTTTTTTACTTTCTCAGGATGTGAAGGGTAATGCAAATGAAATGCTTAGATGCTATTGACTTGTGACAGTGAACAGTTCTTTACAGGTGTAATTAATAAAGTAGATTATGGTCTTTGCCATCTGCTTAAGTTATATTTATGAGAATAATGCCTTCCCTCTTGTGTAGGGACACAGATAATTATGTATTGATAGCTCAATTGCCTGTGAACATTCATACATAAAACTCACTTCAAAGAAAATGGCGCCAGCAAAACAGCATATGCATGTATATGTAGTATATTCACTGCAATGCCTTGAACCCCATACCTGAGTCTATGGTGGCTTTGACTGTCCAGGATGGGAAAGATGGCTTACATGGTGATGCTGAGGAGAAAAGAAGACAAAAAGATTGAGGCCAAAGGTGATAACTCATCCCTATTGCTCTCTTCCTGTGGCATTGTTGTTTCTGGGGAAGACCCAAGAGCCAGAGGCGCTCGGTCTGTTGTCTAATGGTAAGCAATGTTTTGGGGTGCCTAGTGTGAGATGGGATGGGATGCTTGTTCTTTGGGCCTCTCTGAATTTTGCAGCTATCACACAGGGCTCTGTGTTGCAAAGTTTAGATTCCTGACTGTCCTTTCTAATCCAAGGTTCCCGAGATTCCTCCCCTCCCAATAAGGGCAACACCAAAGTTGCTTTAAATCTGTCTTCTATCTACCGAGATGATGCCTGAGTTACTGGAACATAAAGGTTACCAGGCATTTGTATTTTCAGGTTGCATTACCTGTTTTTCAGGGGAATTTAATGGTCTGAATATTTGTCTGTACCATATGACTGATTGATTTAATCCAGGATATTGTCTCTGTCCGTGACTGACAGCATATAACTGGAGGCAAAATGTGGATTGCACACTAACATATTTGGTGGGGACATTTTTTCTGGCTTTCATCTAGGGTGAGGTGTGAAGGCTATCTTTTATGGCTTAACTTTGAATATTTTCATTATCCATATAAAGGACTAAATGTTTACTAACTCTTACTAAATCTTTTGCCTGGATGAGCCTTTTTCAATAGTTGAACAGGGTTATTTTTCAGTGTTAAATAAAAAGAATATTCCCTCTCCTGCTTTTAATTCTCCTCCTTCTTTCACTGAATGTTGTCTTCCTCCCTCATTATAAGAGAGGATAATTAAACTTACAAGCTCAATACCTTTAATGTCTGGATTAGAGATCTCCTCCAGCTTTCTGGCTGCTTACTTTATAGCTGTTAACTATAAGTTTTGCCATCTCAGTATCACTGTGGGTTTTTTGATTGTTTCTTTTTAGATCATTAAGGAAAAAACAAATGCAGTTCCTTCAAATAGCTTCAACTTAATAGCTCTCCTTTGAAAAACTAATCACTCTCTGCTCTCCATTCCTTCCCTTACCCTTCTTCTGAACTGACAGAGTATTACCCTATCCAACAGTTGTATTTTCTTATTGTATTATTATTAAAACTTTGCCAAGGGTTTTCTCAATGTTATACATGGTCTAACCTTTTACTGAATGTTCCCTTCAGAAGGATCCCATTTTCCTTTGGAAAAGTTATCCTATTTACTTTCTATTATGCCTCTCAGGGTGTGCAATAGTTCTATTTCAGTCACTTCATTATGAATGAGCTGGTTAGGACTGAGTAAAAGTTCTACTCACCTACAATTCATATGGTCAAACACGAAGCATTTTGGCTGACTGAGCTGCTAACATAAAAGGAAAACAATAATGTGATGTCTTCTTGAACTCAGCTGAGAACAGGTATCTTAAGAGCTTACAGACTCCCAGCTGAAGACCTTCCCAGGCTGCTGACTGTGGCTATTTAATCACCCTTTTTTTTTTTTTCCAGTACCAGTTCTTCTGACATCTCTTTCTCAGACTGTGTCTCTTTAATCAGAGCTTCTTAGCACCCTTAGTGTGAAGAGAATTACTACAAAGACATAATCTCACTCCCTGGAAATGTCCTTACTCTCCTTGGTGAAGCGTTTTATGTTTTACATCACATGCTCCTGTGCTAGACCTATGAATTCATCGCCCCTTCCACAAATAGAAGTATGAGACGGTGAAGAAACTCACCTGGCTGATTTGGAAAGCTGCCTACCATCTGGTGTGGGCATGCATGTCTGTTTGTATGATGGTAGCAAGAACTCTTATGTCTGAGCTCGCCTGGGTCTCCTGTGGGGCTGCAGCAGGTGGAGCTGACATGCAGCATGTGTTCAAAATAATAACTGCTTCCAAAATGGCAACTCACACGTTTAGGAAAATGAGCTATGTGTGTGATATGATTGTCTCCAGTAGCAGGGAACTGGTCAGAATTAAGTGACAGATCCTTAATGACCTGTGAAGCAAACTAATGAAAGGGACGGAAAAGTGCACTCAAAATGCCATGAGCATTTTATATCCACTTTGCAGTATTGAAATGCACAGTGAGAATTAGTCTGTCTTGGTTTAAGTCTGAGTTGTCACTGCAAAACAGCATACAAGACTGATGATTAATTATAACTTTTGTTCTATAATGAAATTTTTAAAAACTTACATAGATTATGATTTCTGAAAAATAAACCTGTATGTGATCTGGAAAAAATACTCTGCTGTATCTCAACTTCATGGCTTGCCAGAGGGCTGAAATATTAAGTACTGCATAGCAGTTTTATAATGGACTTCATTATAATTTAGGAATTTCAGAGCTAGCTGGCTTTGAGAAGATAATACCAACTAATTTTATTACTTGCAACCATAGAACATGGTGTGACAAACTGAGATAAGGACCAAAGCCTACATGCTGTATGGCAATGCAACAGCACTCTCAGAAGCTGTTCAGTTGAGAACAAAGATCAAACTGATGTTTCATAGGGCTTGTACTTCAAAACAATTTAGATGGTTTTGAAAATCCTACTTCTTGTCTGTGTTGCAAAACAAATAGAAATCCATGATCACAGAAATGGTTTGTTTTCTGAAGCAGTTATATATTTGTGATAGATGAGCAGGACTTGCTAATGGCAACTGACAGCGTGATTATTTGACAAACAGAAATGATACAGGGCCTAATTCTTCACTGCTGCAGATCACTCATGGACATTCAAACCTGGGTGAAGTGACATTCATTCTGTCAGAAGTGTGCTGCATTCATTTAGCATTTGAATGAGAAGACTATGTGAGTTTCTAGGCAAGGAAGAATTGGGGTCATAATATCCTAGGTGGTTTCGAAATTAAGCTTTAGGTACATACGCTAGCAAGTTGGCATAAATGTAAGCTGGCATAACTCAGGAGCCCTAATTTTCATGTCAAAAAGGGCATGTCAGACAGATTGGCATACATGAAATTAGCTCCCAAGACTATTAATGAATCTTAATTTGTAGAAAAATCAGATTAAAACCAGACCCAGGCACAAGAGATGACTCTATCTGCACTAGCAAGCATTGTGGAGCACTAGGAACAGACCTATTGGGCAAACCAGTAACTGTTTAGTACTCAGCACCTACATTATGTGTACTTGTAGGGTTTTGCTGTGAACAAGCTCTAGGCTGGTTCTGTGAGCTGGCTGCCCTTTGGAACTGGAGTTCAGCGGGGAAGCTGCTGGGGAGCAGTCTGCTCTGTAAGGCTGCTCTGCCAGGCTGTGCTCCTGAAGTGTGATCCTGATCCAGATTAAAACTCTATAATAGATATGTCTCATCTGAGTCTACTATTCTACTTAAACAATTAAATGATTCAATCATTTTGCTCTTAATTATTGTACTATGAGCTGTATGAACCTTTCATTCTTTTTGGTGCAGGCTTCAATGTCAATGTGAAAAGTGCAAGGAAGTAGGTTTAAATGAACCATGATCTTTAAAGAAAATCTGTGGGTAGTTAGTTTTGAATCCTGTAAGCACCTTAGTGGAGTATCTGCAAATAGTAGAATTCTCAAATCTCAGGTGTAGCACTGTTCCTAGCGGTCTGGCTATATGCTGATTATACAGGCTTTTCAATTACCTTCTTGAGGCATACACATCTCCCCACGTCGTATACACAAAAGCAGGCACCCAGGGCTCAATTCAGATGCCACCCTGTGTCATCTGGTGTGACTGAGATGCCCTAAAGCACAACAGAAGCCCTCATAGGGCTGGCAGGAATTGTGAGAGACCTGTGCTCTTTTGGAGCAGCACTAGGAAGCCAAGAGTGGCATGGCACCTCAAATGCTATTAATGCCAGTGTGTCAGCCAGTGAATTTAATACCTGCATTTTATACTTTGTGACACCATGTTTATTAGATGTATAAATCCTTATTTGTATGTAACTCCAAAATTCCTATAATTAGCAGTGCAGAAAACAGCGGTGCTCCACTGTGAAATAAGATGGCACACACTACTGTATCATAAAATAATGGTTTACCATGCATTTGAATGAGTAGTTAGCAGGAATTTGTTGTATTCATGACTATTGAAATGTCCATTTTACATACTCCTTTTTCATCCTCTTTTAGTGGCAGTTAGCTTTTTCTTTTCCTAAGAGTAGATTTTTGCTTCAGTTGGCTTTTTCTCAGTCTAGTATTGTTCTTAGTCAGGTACTGCTACCCATTTGTAGAACAGTCAGATTTAAGTGCATTCTTGAAGCTTAGCATATGCTTGAATGGTTCTCTGAAAGATGATAGATCATCATGAATGCACCAAAACTCAAAGATTTCACCACTGATAATATTAATTCCTCTCCAAAGATATATTTGATACAGAAAGGAGGTATATTGACTCTTTCATCAACTGGACAGATCAGAGCATGTTTAAATTATTTTCTACAGAGAAGGTAATACAATTTTTGTTGTAAACAGCAAATGATAGGCTCAAATCGCTAGTCAATCTTTGTTATTAATGACAGAGTCAAGTAGTGCAGCATGTTTGGAAAGTATCAGCCTGGCATGTTTCGTTTTCTGTAAAGAGCAAATAGAATATCACAGAATATTAGGAGTTGGAAGGAAGAATGAGACACTTATTTGCAGCATACATCACTTCCACAGCAAATCCTAACAATGGTAACATTTTAAATATATATTTTTTTGCAATAATGCCATTACAAAACCATCTAGGCTTGATATGAACAGTAGAGGTCATAATGTATCATTTTTATTATCTGTGAGAATATCAGATTTCTTTTAGAGGAGATAATCTGAAATATTTTTGTTAAATGTACCATAAAAGCACTGTTACCCAAGGTTTTTCATTTTCCTTTGTAACAGCCCAGTGTCCTGGTTTTGCTGCAGTAGAACCAGTAACAGTTTTCTATTCAGGACAGCTGCATTTCTGCAAAGATTACAAGTCTCAAATTCATGGGAACAGTGATAAGACACTTTCTTTTAGTTTTTGGCCAACAATGATTGGTATGTAGTGAACAAGGTCTTCAGGAGTTTTGAGTTAAAGAGGTGCAGGAGCTGGGGGGAGTGACAGCCAGGGCAGTTGTCCCCAAGCTGCCCCCAGGCTGGTCAACAGAAATTATCCCATACCGTAAATGTCACACTCACTATAAATTAGGGAGTTTGCTGGAGATGACCCTCTTTCCTCAATTGCTGCCATCCTGGGAGGGTCTCACCTGTGGTTCTACTTCTGAGGCCTACTTCCCTGCTCATTGTGGCCCTCACAGCTTGCGAGCACGGTATCAGCTGAGTGTAACTCTTTACTTATATTTACTTTATATGTGCTTTATATTAATACCATTATTAATACTGCTTATTATTATTACATTAGATCTTTTTCTGTATCAACTCAGTGGGCTCCTTTCCTTTTCCTGATTCCTCTCCCCTGGTGGGGAAGAGTCATCCCATGAAAGAACAACTCTCTAAATAGCAACACCCAGTTTGATGAATTGTCCCGATTAGCTCTGGAGAAATTAATATTAAAATCAGATGGGACTGAAATGGAAAAAAATAGTGACATACTCTGGAGTCATCCTTGATTCATATGAGGAATTAGCAGATCTATCAGCTAGGAACAGGTATCATTTTTATTTTTTTTTGTGTTTACCTCACACCCAGGATCATGATAACTGGCTTATTAGTGAGACTAGAAGGAGCATATCTTTGCCAAAAATACATAGTGACCCAAATCTCCCCCAGTTGTGTTGTGTCTCCCATGCTTGTGGCATGGTTCCTCAGCTGTATGCTCATGTGGGAGCAGAGCGTGTTCCCTCACACCCTGCAGTGCCTGTGGTGGGATTGGGCTGCACATAGGGAGAGAGCAAGCGGAGGTCTGCTTAGCTGCTGGAGAGGACTGAAAACCCAGGCCTGATATAAAAAGAGAAACAAGCAGTAAAATGCCTAACTTCTAGGTAATACATCCCTATCTTCTCAAAGGGGGGTGAGAACAGACCAGGAAGAGACAGAGAGGAGTCCAAAAGGAGCTCTTCACTGCAAGGCTGTGAAGCAATAGGAAACTCAGACTTGCAAGGACATCATTGGAAATGCCTCTTCTTTCTGTAACTGAAGGAAATAATTGGGAAAAGAAGAGAAGAGCCACAGCCTAAACAAGATTTAAAAACCAGAATCCTTTCCCACAGACAGATACGAATTTTATACCAATGGGCCAACAAGAGCTAGAGCCCACATCTATTGTTCTTGCAAGTGTATTTACAGCCAGACTACTGTGTCAAACACCGCATGACAATCTCCACTGATACCTTTTCAAGTAGGGGTGTCTGTGGGTAAGAAATCAGTGCTGTCCATAACAGCGAGGTTAATTGAAGAGTACTCTCCCTATGAGGCGTAGGGGTGGAGGTGGCTTTGCTGCTTTGTTGCCTTGGTTTATATCTTAGGTGAGAGACTGGCTAGATGTGGGGTGCTGGCTGAAGCATCTCTGGGACACGTACAGAGTGTTTAGGGCCAGTAGGGAGATGCTTAGGGAGCTGTTGTGCCCTTGACCACTGTATGAGGCCTTTCAGATGGCAGTTTAGGACTTGTGCTGAAAGGCTGCTGAAGTGCTGTTTTAGGTGTCTAAATCCTTTCTTTGGAGCTGGCTCTTACTGCTCTCTAGCCAATCAGCAATAATAACAGAAGTAACAGAGATAACGCTTTTGTCTAGGGCACTTCTCAAGCTACACTCTTCCTACAATAGAATAGAAGGAAAATGTACGCTGATGAAAACCAGCTTCCTGGTTCAGTTCTGGTAGTTCAGTAACAACAGCAGAACTAAGGGATTTTACAATAAAATCAGAATGTACTTTTTAATATAGTTCCCTTCATGCAGTCTGTACTATAAATGGCAGGCTACTAAAAGACATTCTCCATGTTGTCATGCATTTTAACTCCCTAATTTGGCTATTCAATTTGAACGGCAAATCCAACAGTCTCTGGATTTCTAAACCTCTTTACTAATGGAATAGATGGCTTCAGCATTGTCCTAGGAGAAAAAGACATGCTACAGGCTTTGCCAAATAATTTCTTTAATTTAAGGGGCATACACTTGCTGCTGGATGAAATTGAACATGGTTGGCTAACAGTAATGATATAATTTCTCATTTTTGCTTTATTATGTCTGCTAATTACAAATTTACCTTCAGAGTTCAGTGAAGAGGAGAAATACTAACAATATTAGCATCCGACAGAAAGTATATTTGTTCTTATAGCAGTTCTTTTTCTCCATTAGTCATTTTTTAAAGAGACTTAGTTTAAAGAAAATTAATAGTTCCTATTCCAGGACTGCAGAGATTGTATTTTATAATTTTCCTTTGAACTTTTATAATCCTTTAATAGCTGTTTTTTTCCAGACAACGTGACAATAATTGCTAGATTTAAAAAAGAGTAGTTTGGTCGAGCTTGAATGCTGGCTTGATCCTATTTCCATTGAAGTCAGAAAGACTTCTTCAGTAAGAAGAGAATTAGAATTTGCTTAATGATTGTTTCTTTTCTCCTGCCAAATCCCCTTTCACTCATCCAAGACAGTGAAGAAGTCTGCTTTCAGTCACAGTGCTGTAAATCTGGTGTAGCTGCATTGAGCCAATGGGTTTAGTTTTTTAGAGATCAGTATAAATGAGAGAAGGATTTATCTTAGTTGGATTCATGCTGCTTGTTAGTGAGGCAATGTACTATATAATTGGCTCTATCAATAAGACTTTCCCAGTATTAACTTCTTTTTCAGCCTATGTATGGAAACAGATGAATTATATCATAGTCTGTAATAGACACGAAAGTTACAGTATCCCAGAAAGAAATAGGTTTCTATTTGGCTGGGGGTTTTCATCTATTATCGTGAAATTTAAAAATAGCAATGAAGTGACATATATTTCTATCTGTTGCTCATTTTTTGTTGTTTAACTGTCCTAGATGTTGTGACTGCTGACAGAATCATAAGTCTTTGAAGGGCTGGATCCTAAAGTAAGATGCACACAAGATGATGTTTATTATTTATAGCACCTACAAGGTGCTGGAAGGTCTAGAAAGACGTAATTTGAATCTTAAGATGATTAATGGATAATGAAAGTGAAGAATATGAAGATAACAGATCAAAGAAAGGCAAAATCTGACAAAAATTCACGTGCACATAGTTGCATTTGGGATAGGATTTTAGCTTGAAAATGCTGTAGTTGAGATAACAAATGTTCTTTACTATGGTTATAAGAAAACATGAAGGGAGAAGGTCTTTTCTAGACAAAGGGGAAAATTTTGTCTTAATACAAAATCTGGGAAGGAGCCTTTATATTGTTTAACTTTGTGGAAAAACAGTTTTTAGTGGGTGCTGTGGTAATCTGGGAGCTCTCAGGAGGTCTGAGTTATTACATTTTAGAGCCAAGATCTTACTTGGCATGGATTTTTTTTATATGACCCTTGACATACTTGTTTTTGCTGCAGTTTTTCCAAACAAGAAGGGACCATGCTTAGACTGTGCTTAGAAATCAGAAATATAACAATTATAAAAGAGGGAAAAGAGATAATTTTGTTCTGGTAAGTTCTGACATGCAATATAGCTAACGCTGGCACTGGTTTATGTGCTTGACTCCTTTTTGGCGAATTTCTGTATGCTTATATTTTAGCTGCCCATTTTTCACCTGTATACACATATTGCAAGAATTAATGCACTATAAATTAAGCAAGTCCATCCTGTCTGATGTGTTATTTGTGAGGCAAGAGCTATTACGCCTTGTCATTTAGAGATTATAACACCTTCAGGAAGTTTAAATTATGAATCTTTACAAAAGGAATACAAAATTTAATTCTGATTTGAGCATGCCATTTCTAACCACCTTGGTTCTCATTAGAATACTGATAATCTAATGTTAGATTCATTACCATCTGAAATTATTGCACTCTGCTGCCTTTTGTTTTGATTCAAAGTCCATAACTGTGCTACATGATGTCAGCAATTACTGAGGCTGCTTTAAGAAGATACACAAAGATATGGCAAGAAAAGATGATTGAGCCAAGTTTAGATTTGTTGTGTGGTTGTACATGTGCGTCAGAAACTACATTTTAGCAGTCTATCTGTTTACACTTGATATTGCGTAGGTTCCAGAAAAGGAGGAATTACGCTGGAAGATTGGGAAAACAAATTAAATACAGCCTTGAATCATCCAAGATTGAGAGGACTTCTGGTCACACAAGGATGAAGCTTCTATTGTGTTCTATCCTTTTTTACTCCAATTTAATTTAAAGAAAATAGATGCTCTTCTCTGTGTAGAACCTGCTCCTCTTCCTTGGAAAACAGAATAAAACAAACAGTCATACCTGATGAAAATGAATAAATGTTGCTGACTCCAAATTACATTACAGATTATATAATTAAAACCACATAAAAATATTTACCAATTTTAAATGGTAATCTGTTTTATTAGTTTTGTTTTAGCTTTGTAAATAAGACAGTCTTTCCACCTCAAGAGGAAGGATGAGGTGAATTTCATTTCAAGTCTTTGTTTTCATGTACCTTATTATGAACATTTCACTAATGAAATGACACTCTACAAAGAATATAAATGTGAAATACAGATCCAGAATAGTTTACTGTAATAATGCAACATTACATCACAATTTGATCTGTCATTAAAAAGATGTAGCTTTGAGGCGGCCTGAATGCACTAATGGGACACAATATTGTGCATAATGTTGCATCTCTGTTGTTTTCCACATTTGGAATATTGTGTCCAGTTCTGGGCCCCTCAGTACAAGAAGGACAGGGAATTGCTTGAAAGAGTCCAGCGCAGAGCCACAAAGATGATCAAGGGAGTGGAGCATCTCCCATATGAGGAGTGGCTCAGGGAGCTGGGTCTCTTTAGCTTGGAGAAGAGGAGACTGAGGGGTGACCTCATTAATGTTTATAAATCTGTAAAGGGCGAGTGTCAGGAGGAAGGAGCCAGGCTCTTCTCAGTGATGTCCAATGAGAGGACAAGGGGCAATGGGAGCAAGCTGGAGCATAGGAGGTTCAATCTGAATATGAGGAAAAACTTTTTTACTGTAAGAGTGACAGAGCACTGGAACAGGCTGCCCAGAGAGGTTCTGGAGTCTCCTTCTCTGGAGACATTCAAAACCTGCCTGGACGTGTTCCTCTGCAACCTAGTCTAGGTGATCCTGGTCTGGCAGGGGGGTTGGACTGGATGATCTTTCGAGGTCCCTTCCAACTCCTAGTATTCTGTGATTCTGTAAGGTTAAAAAAAAGTAGATATGAGAACCAAGATATGCAAGTGTGATGGCAGGCACTGAATATGAAATATTTGAAAGGCTCTAATTTTCATCCCATGAAATTCTATTTCTCTTAAAAAATTCCAGTGGCCAGAAGCAGTTGCTTGATGATTTTCTCACTGTAGATTTTATTTCTTATGCATTCCAGTACTCAAGACCATGTTTCTTTTAGAAATGTTCTTTTGGAGGCAGTGGAGATTTTTTTTTTAGACTAAATGAAAACAGAATCTCTGGGTTGAGAAGCAATAGATTTTGTGTGTTTTAGTTTCTAATCCATCAAATTAAAGGACTTGCCATGTGTTGTGATTGAAAGTAGCAAGAAGTAGGAGAATCCTGTAAAATATCAGAGTTCTGAAATACATGTATATTTATTAAGAAAGATTAAGGAAAATCAAACTGAATCTTGGCCAAAAAAAGCTTTTCCTTTTGACTTTTGCATGAGGAAAGGAAAGAAATTCAAGTTTGATTGACAAAGTCAATTTGTGGAAGCAGCTATAAATCAAGTGCTGCATTGTTACACGGCTGCACAATTGGAATTTTGATTACTGCAGTGGGCATTATTCTAAATTTATACTACTGAAAATAAGAACATGATGTTTCCTGAAATCGCTAGGCAAATTTTAGGAGGAGAGCCAGAGTTTAGTAAGAACAAGAAAAAAAGGAAGAGAAGAAAATAATATTTAAATCAAATGGGAAGAGATTACAGTAAATAGACTAGGATTACTACTCCTATTTAGTCCTTAGTCTTATTTAGTTAGGTTCAAGTGCTGCCATTTATTGTGAATGATATGAAAGAAGAAAAAAAGAATCAAAGCAGGCTGAAGACATGTATGATGAATGAACAGTGTTAGAAAAAACAAGATCTCTTTCCAGATTAAAGGTGTTTTTGCGGGATGATACAGACAGCAGATTGTTGTTGATTACCAGTATAATGAGAGAGAAGTTATCTGGAAATTGGCCTCAGGTGACTTGGAAAATTTAGTAACCAAAGAGGTGAAACTAGATTCTCTAAAGGCATTAGGAAACCCCTAATGCTACAGACCAGGGTAAAAACTTTCTACTCCCACTACTGAACAAAGATTTAATAACAGTAATCCCATTGAAGAGTTCTCACTCTGGTTTTATGAGAAACTGAGAATCTCTCACAGCAAAGCTGCTTAACTGGAAGAGAAGTTCTGGTTTGGCTGTCTCCGAGCTCCCAATGTGACTTTGTCCTTAGCATCCCATAGCAGGGTATTTGGCTTTCTAGCTGGGTCATTTTGAAGCCCTGACCTCTTCCTCCTCACCTCAAGCAGCAGCTTTTTAGAATTCCTCAAGATTGCGCTCAGAAAAAAAAAAACCAACAACTAACCAACCAACAAAAACAACAACCAAACATCCCCCAAAACACCCCCCAAACAACCCCATTCAAACGAGCACCTCTCCTCACCCACAGAGTACACCAGCAGCCCTAGCGACTTAGTCTGGGGTGTCTGTTAATGGTCAAGATCAGACAGAGGGCCAGGAAAGGGGACCGTGGGTTAGTCAAATACAGCAAATCTAGTACTGTAATTGTAGTGTTATTACAGTGCCAGTACACAAGTACACTATCAACCTCTTTTTAAAAAGAATACATTGTATTCTGAGGTTGATGCATAGGAAAATCATTACTTCTGCATTAGGAATTCAGCCTGGCTCACCAGCGAGCGTGAAGCTGCTGCAGTTCGGCAGAGCCAGGCTGCTCCTGGAATTGGCTGCTAATGAGAGTACAGCACAGCAGCGGCAGCGTGAGAAAACATTCGCTGGTCTAACTAAGAAAAATGTGCTCTGATGTTACCTGTGTCGGTCTACAGCAGTCAGAATGAAGATGGAGAACTCACTTTGGTGTTATATCGTATGGCAAAAGCAAACAAATTGGTTTCTGTTAGCAGTACCAATTAGGTTTGATAAGGAATATCCAGTGTAAAGGTGTAACAGAATTATGCTGTGCTGCATCAGGAAAGAGGTATTTCTGGTTTTGTTGACCCAAATATCACAAAGCGAG
This sequence comes from Mesitornis unicolor, assembly GCF_000695765.1. Taxonomy (NCBI): domain Eukaryota; kingdom Metazoa; phylum Chordata; class Aves; order Mesitornithiformes; family Mesitornithidae; genus Mesitornis; species Mesitornis unicolor. The sequence continues at coordinate 15,970 of NW_010187482.1, read as the reverse complement.
CTTTAATTAAAGTATTTATAACCTGCACCTAATTTCAATCTGATAGTATTGATACATCTGAAAGTAGAATTTTCGTAGTCTGTATGTAGTAAAAGGTATGCCTTCAAGTAATACAACCTTACCATGTTTTTTTGAGTGTAACTGCTGAAGAGAAAACGGTTTCTGTTAATTACAGCTCAGGGTATAGTGCCCTATAGAGACAGTGTGATCTTTTAATTATCTATCTCTATTAGAAATAATCAAAACTTCAACTTCCCTAACTTGAGAGAATTGTTACATTTCACTTTTTTGTCTTTAAAAATTAAAACTATACCTTACTTTTTGAAATTTTTGAAACATAGATTTCAGAATATAGTATTTTTCTTTCAATAGGATTGAAAGTGTTTGTTCCCATAAAGATAAAGCCATTCATTTTATATTTTATCACTTTATTTATACTCACGATGGAATTGAAGGGTTTTCAATGTGAGACCATGTGGATACATATTTTGTTTTATCCTTTTGTTCAAGTAATATATACTCATGATATATTTTGCTTCTCTTGAATAATCATTTCCTGACACAAAAAGGTATTTTGCCAGGATATTTTTGACTAGCTACTCTTTTTTTAAGTATTAAAGATACATCTGCCAGTGTTATCTCAGAGGGGTCTGTATTTGAGGGTGACTGGAGAGCTTGCTAAAGTTGGCATTGCTGGAACTGTGTGGCTACAGCAGCTTTGAATGTGAAATTGTCACTAAATATGGAAAAGAAAGGTGAAGTTTAAAACATACTTCTCAGATTAGTTGCCAAATTTCAATTCTCACTCCATAAGAATTAATTTGCAGGTTGTTTCACTAATTAACTTCATTCTTAGAGTTATTTCTGGAAGATTTATTCTGTTACAAATGAAACTACTTGGAGATGTCTTGCATCTCTAAAATTTTTCATTTCTCGTATGATCTGATTTTAATAAAAAAATCAGGATTTTTAACTTGTGTAACAAGTCCTGATATAACAGGCACTTGCTGTTTTCATTCCTTCTTGTGTGAATCCAAGACAATTCTCCTAACTTCAGTGATTTTCACACATGAAACTTTGAGATTTGACCAAGCTCTGCACAATTTAGGCTTCTGGTGATGTGAAGTGAGCAGGACAGCTCTGGGCATATGGAAACTGACCTCTGGAAAGCTTTCACAGAATAAGCTTTGTTCTGTTTTTTCTGTTGACGGCAGTTATTGACTGCTTTTGTGAAATATAGGCAGAGACAGTGTATTTTATATATGATTTTCAATGTTCAAATAGTATATATAGTTTCATAGCACAGAAAAGAAACAGCAGTGGAGTTCCCTACATAGTTGCCTGTTTAGCCATTTATTTCACTAGGCCAAGATTTTCACTCTGGGGACTTAAATGTAACTGAAGTGCCTTGATAATATGTGGTTATTTAACATATTTCAGTTGGGTTATTGTGTGTGAAATACGAAGGTGTGTAACGGAAGTGCTATCAACCAAAGCAGAAAGGAGACTGTGAGATTCCCTTCTTCCATCTTTTCACAAGTCACTAGTACACCAAAATGACTTCTGGTAAACAATGCTTTTTTTTCTTGCCTGTTGAGCAAAGGGTGTTATTTTCTTCCACAAACATGTGTGGGAAGAAATCTGGGAAAATGGCTAGTTACGCTGTTTAGCTATGACTGACAAATCACAAATGTCATCAGAGAGTTGTTTATGCCAGACTGTTTCCATTTATTATAATAAACTGACACAATGTATACTTGTAGGAGATGTTGGTAGCTATAACCGAGAATCTTTTGTTTCCTCCTATAACAGATGTATGTATTTTGATCATTTGAGAAAGGAGGGATTTTTCCCTCATTTGCCGCCCTCTGTCCTGGAGCGTGCTATGGGCAGAAGCAGCCTCCCCATTAACTTCGTATGACTTCAGATAAGGCCTTTTCATTGCTACAGGTCAGGAGCATCCCTCCTGGAGAGCCGTGCATTTTTAAAGCAGTTGGAAAACTTTTTTAAACAAAAGGTAACATATTGTCTTGTGAGAGAATTCATGTCTTAAAACAGAAATAGGCAGTCGTAGGTCTGCTTTTCTGTTCCATTTTTCTCCTACCTGATGCTGGGTAATCATCTTCATTTTCTCTCATTTCCTTGGTGAATACAAGAATAGTTTCTCCTTTTGAAGAAATCAACTGATCTGTGCATAATCCTATTGATTTAAATCAAAAGACTGTTGCAGTGTGATTAAGAACTGCTGCATTTTACTGTCCCTGTTTTTGGTGATTACTCTTCTGATGGAATACTATGCAAGAATAGATTATTTGGGAGAATTGGCTTATTTTTACGTACTTTACCTGTATAAATAAATTGTATGATCGTGCATGAGAAACTGAGGTCCAGTATTCTGAAAATTGAGGAGCTCATCAAGTGCTCTGTCTTTTAGGGTATTCACAGCTCCGAATTAGCTTCAGGTCAACATTTGCAGAACTCAGATGAAGTTGGTTCTGTGGGTGTGTGTACAAACTGCTTTTCCTTAGCCCTGCTCTGTCTCTCTGCCTGTGGGGAAGCTGGCCCTGATCCCAAAGCCAGGGAGCTGTGTTAGCATCATGCTGTGCCTGAGCAAATATTTTCTGCTTCCCTGCAGGATGCTTCACCTGAGGCAGAGTGCTGTGCTGGGGCAGTCCTGGGGTTACTGGGGCTGGGCTGCTCATGGTCTGCTTGCCCACAACAAGTACTGAGCAGTTCTGCAAACCTCCCCTGAGATATCTGAGGACAGAAAACTGCAAGCTGAATGGGGAGCTTCCAATGGCAGCAGTTGGCAATGTTTTTAGACTGTTCTTGTTCTTCTTTGCTGTACCAGCTGCATCTTCCATTTGCATCTGCACTCAGGCTTGCCCCATACCTTTGTGCTTGATGGACCAACCTTCCTCCAGGCTTTTGTGGCCCCCAGGCTGCAATGCTGAGCAGCCAAGACCTTGGGGACAACTTCATATTTCTCTTGTGCTCTCAGCCTGGGTCATAGAAGAAACTTGCTTTAAATGCTTTCTTCAGTTTGTGCTAGAATAATCAAGGCAACAGAGGCCATGCTTTTGTTTTAAAATACCACCTTCCACATAATTATTTTCATTGCCTTTGAAATAATTTCAAGGAAAAATGAATTAATTGCAATTAAGAAAATGGAAGCTAAGCAGATATTTTAACATATACAGAAATGTGAATTTTCACTACATCTGGCAATGCCCTCTCATACTCTGTATGTGTTCTATACAAAATTAAATTGAAAAAATTTAATGTTTTTGTTTGTTTTCCATTTTTTGATGGGTTGTAAAATAAATTTGTCGTGGATTTTGTTAAAAATAACACACTTAACCTGAGACTACAAAACCAGGCCGATACATTCTTCTCAAATTCAGATCTTTAACATGGCATGTAAGAGACTCCACATGAAGACTGGCTTTTACTGGTACATCTCAAACATGGTAGCTGAAAGAGCATTATGGATGAAAGGTCTACTAATGCTGCAATGTATCGTGTTGAACATACTGAAAGAAATTCAACCTTTTTAGGAGAGATACAGAAAATTTAATTTTAGAGGCCTGGTACAGTTCCCACTAAAAACAGCTGGATATATTTACAATGACTTTGGTGAGAGGTAGAATGGCTCTTTCTAATTATATCTAACGTAAGAATGATTGGACTGGGAAAATAAGAAATTTCTTTCCTGGCGTTCTGAAAATTTATACTGTGCCAAGAGAACAGAATTGATTAATCTCGATATCAAATTCTAGTGATAGAATCTTTTATCAAAACTGCAGAAGTACTTGATATATGAGGTAATAAAGAGAAAAACAAAGTGAAAATACCAACAGAGGACTCCACATTAATCAGTTTCCTTGGTGTGGTGCTGGCAGGAATTGGGAGCAGATTTGTATACT
>NW_010187482.1:0-12013 GCF_000695765.1 Mesitornis unicolor | reverse complement strand
TGGAAAGAGTTGGAACATATAAATCCTAAAGGAGAAAAATGTCTTCAAGCTAGTTAGTGCATGGGCTAGGAGATCTTTTAATCAAAGGAATTCTAAGCTACCTAGGTTGGTGATGAAACGTTACATCACCTAATGGTTGCTATATCTGTTCTGCACAGATCAAAGGGGAAAGCTGCTTCTGCTGCTCATTGCCTGCTGTTCTCATGAATAAACACAAGTTCTCATTTAACTATTGCACTGCATTTTGATAAAAACAGTTTCAACAAAGAAACAAACTGACCGGGGTCTGGGAAAGAAAAATATTTACCATGATATATCACAGAATGACTAAACATGCTTTTTGCTAGCAAGTCATCTCAGGCAGCTGAGACAGATCATGCTCAAATGAGAAGCTTTTGCCAGGTTCTGAATATTGCAATGGAAGGATTGGATGCAGGACAGATTTGTGTACCTGCACATATCTTATGGTGAAAATAGCACCATAGCGGGAAATGGGAGCCTTGCCACTGCATTCAGTGTAATGGAACATTTCTCTGTAATCTTGCTTGTTTGACATTGATATAAATAAAAATATCTGTCTTTAACAATCTAACAAATAATGTTTGTCAATTATCAAGGTCTTTACAAACATGAGATATGTAGTTTTGCTCACATGAATATGTGTAGCATATTTTGACCAGATATATAGTCTCTGTGATCTTACTTGTGTCATTAAGCTGAGTGTTAAGTCAAGAATGTCAGAGAGTAAGCTCAGTAGAAAAGCAGAGGTGTGACCTGGAGTATTTGCACAACATATAGCAGAAGGCCCAGTTCAGAGGAGAGTCTCTAGAGAAGTTTCAGCCCCTGATATATTTTTTTTCCCCCTGGCATGACTGCACACTGCTGTATGGAATCTGCACCACCAAAACCAGGATGAATTTCAAGCTATAGGAAGGATTTTGCTCATCCTTTAGTGTCTTTCAATCAGCTACTACTGCTGTTGCATAACTCAACTGTTACTAAATTTCTTTTAAATAATTCAAAACAAATTTAAAGATCTTTCATGCTGAGTTTGTGTTGTAAACAAAAGAATGTAAATAGAATGACTTGTTTTAAAACAACAAATGTCACTTCAATTATTCTTACTAATTTATATTAGACTTATGTCATGAAAAGATTTCTTTGAAGATGCTTTGACTTTTTGTAAAACTGGGTCTAGTGGATTATGCTGATCATTACCTTGCTCTGGGTGCTGGTAATTATGCTACTTGGTAAGGTAATTTTGAAAAAAAAAAAAAAAAAAAAAAAGAGAGAAGGTTTCAAAGATGCAGTCGACCAGACAAAGTTACTTAATGGTAACTTCTATTCAGAAGTGGAATTTTCTGCTTGTAATTCAGCATGTACAGAGCTCTCTGTGTAAAGGCTGATGTGGTAAGGGCCAGCCTGGACTCCATTAAAACCAGTGGTGAGCCAGAGACTCGCCATTGCATGTGTTGAGCTTCCAGCAGGGGGCCGAGCTACACACACACCCTCGGATCTGCTTTTAGGGCAGGAGCTGTGGGGTCATCAGGTACTGTCCAGGAGTCAAGGACCAAAATCACAGTTTCATTTTTTGTCCGCGGGTTCTTTTTTCCCTCTGCTCCAACCTGCCAAAAGCAAAATATGAGGCTCATAACTTTGCTACAAGATTGACAAGATTTTGTTTTGACTAAGTACATTGTAAGAGTCACGCACAGAAGAAACATTTGGAAGACAAGGAATGACTATTGTAAATGATATTATAAAAGGTAATGCATGTGAAGTTCTTAAAATATAGGCAGGTACAGAAAAAGACATTAAAATTACTGTATAAGAGTCTATACTTATTAATTTGGCATAATGATTTCATGTAACTTAATTATAACAAGCATCATTTTTACCTCTGTGAAGTTAGCAGACTGAATGAGCATTTGTGTCACCCTCCACCTCACTGCCTTATCAGGCTAATGGAGATTCATTTGAACTGCAGAACCAACTTTTCAGAGAGCTTTAATGACTTTCTCAAATGTTACATTCTTGTTTTCTCATTCACCATCCCTTTTTTAAAATGGAAAGAAAAATGTCATGAAAATAATCTTTTTCTTTTTCTCAGGAAAGGCTTAAAATAAGAAGTAATGTTTAACATACATCCATTGGAAATGTAGTGTAATTCTCTTCCATTTGTCTTACATAAACACAAAGAGGATATTAAATACCAGAAGTTTCCCTTACACTTTGATTCATTTGTTGTAATCAAACTGTGATGAGATCTTAAGTACAAAAAATGCATTTTGCTTTGCTTGAAATGCGAAATTAATACAAGTGTCGCTTGGGGACCTCCTGTTCAGAGCATGTTTATTGCTACCACTGTTGTCACAGTTTCTGTCAAGCAGCAGGGCTTCTGGTTTTCAGTTTTTTAAAAAAGACTCTTGTCTGACTCAAAGATACATGAAAAAATGATGAAATATCCCATAAGCTGGAATCTCCCCAGAATCTACAGCTTCTCAGAGCATCTCAGAGCATCTTCTTGTCCATTTTAAACTTTGTGTCAAGAAGGTGAATTTCACCGAGAAGTTGCTTGGGGCTCCTAACAGTCCCAAACGTCAGGCACTGTGTACTGGTCTGAGAGCAGAAATCCCACATGTTTCTAAACCCCACCATCCCTGAAGAGCCAGGCCAGCTCCACCCAACTGCCAGTAGCAATCTAATCAGAGCATCAGAGAGAAGATCTTAGGCTAAACAAATCAGCATTTTCTGAAAACTCTTTTCACTGCTCCACTTCTGAACAATACAAACAGATTTTTTAAAATCCACATTTTTACATTGAATGGCTGTATATCTGCATAGGGTATCCTGGGTTTTAATGAAGCAGTAGAGAGATGTGTTATCAATACTGAAAAATTTACCACACTAACCAAAGTGTCAGCAACCTGAAAGCAATCTTAAGGGATTTAATAGATTTTGCAGTGAAAGGAAAAATATCTTGAATATCTTGAATTGGAAGGGATGCATAAGAATCATCGAGTCCAATTCCCTGCTCCTTGCAGGACTACATAAAACTAAACTATATGACTAAGACCAGTCCAGATGCTCCTTGAACTCTTGACAGGTGTTTTAGGTAAAATGTTTTCGGGGATGCTGTCAGGGTACAGTGGGGGCCAGGGCTCCCTGGATGCTGAGAGCCATGGGGGTCTCAAGGGTGGACAGGCAGGGCCTGGCAGCCAGGGCCCATCCCAACTGCCTAAGATAGGGGCAGCCCCAGCCCAGGGCATTGGCACCTCCCTGGGGATGGAGATGGGTCAAAACTGGGATGAGCCTTGGGCCCATGGGTGGGCCTGGCCCAGCAGGGCCTATGGCAGGGCAGGGGAGGGCTGTGAGAGCTGGAGATGGGTCCTGCTGCAGAATCACTGAGGCAGGGACTGACAGTCCCAAGGGGCTGACATGGTGGTCTGGGCTGTGGGCAGGGTAGGGGAGCCCCAGGGCCCACATACATCATACTCGGTATAAAAACCGAGAGATCACAAGGGTCTCGATCCTTTTCGCCTTTCTTCCATCTGGAGCCCTTGCATCTCAGAACCTTCTGGTCCGTCTCGATCCTGCAGAGGCCAAGGCCTGAGCAGAATCCTGCTAGTTCATCTGATGCTGATCCTGATTTGTGCGTCCTGCATCCTGCTCCCACCTGCTGCTGAGTTTGGTCTGGGACTTTTTTTCCAGTGCCCGGCTCCGCAGAGCCTCTGGTGATGTATTTGTCATTGGGGGATTTTATATTGGTTTTGTATATATTTGTACATATTTGTACGTATTTCATTATTTTCCTATTTAAAATATTATCCTGTAGTAATAGTATTTTTGTTTTATTAAATCTGTTAGTTTATTTTCCAACCCATAAAGTCTCTCTCCCTTATTCTCTTTTCTTTTCCCTTCTGGGGAGGAGAGAGGGGTTAATAGAGAGCATCCATCCAGGATTTAGTGGCCGGCCTACGACAATAGAGTCATTCATCTCTGACTTAAACATTTCACATGGATCACATTAAGTTTATTCTAGAAGCACCTGCTTCTGTTGTTGCCTGTAAAAGAGGACAGAGTGACTAGTTTAGTTGTAAACTGAGTGAACAGAAGAATTCCACACTATCCAGACTTGCACTACATTAATTATTTCAGAAATAAGTTGTGTGGCTTTTGGTTGAAGACTAAATGGTATCCTTCTACCTCTCTCCTTCTTATTTAGACCTAGATCTCTGTTAAGACACTGGTTCATCCCTCTGCTTCCCAGCAAGATAGGTAACCTTTGGCAGGTCTTAAAAATTCCCAGTAATGGAGAATCCAGCTCCTCACCATTTGATGTTTCCATCCTCCCTGTCCCTATGAATAGAAGAATATCCCACGTTAAACTATTTTTTTCCAATTTGTGCCTTTTACTTCCTGTTCAGAAAGGACCAAAGCAGGTAATCTGGTTCCATCTCCTGCTGATGCAGGGCCTCATAGAGCCAGTTGCCCAGGACCATGTCCAGAGGGCTTTTGAGTATCTCCAAGGATGGATACTCCACAACCTCTCTGAGCAACCTATGCCTGTGCTCGGTCACTCTCAGTAAAAAATTGTTCGTAGGGAACCTCTTGTGTTTCAATTTGTGTCCATTGCCTCTGTTCCTGTCTCTAGGCACCACTGATAACAGCTTTGTCATATTTGTACCCTCTCTCCAAGTCTTTATATACATGAATAAGATGCCCTTGAGCCTACTCATCTCCAGGCTAAGCACTCCCAGCTCTCTTAGCCTTTCCTCATAGGAGATATGCCCCAATCCTGTAATCAGCTTTATGGCCCTTCATTGGACTGTCTCCATCATGTCCATGTCTCTCTTGTACTGAGGAGCCCAGTGCTGGGCACAGCACTCCAGCTGTGGCCTCACCACTGCCGACCAGAGGGGGAGGATCACGTCCCTCAAACTGCTGCACTGCTCCTCCAAGTGGAGCCCAGAGTGCTGTTGGCCTTTGACACAGGAATGTATTGCTGACGCCTGTTCAACCTGGTGTCCACCAGGACACCCGTGTCCTTTTCCACAGAACTTTTCCCACTGGATTTGAAGAACAGTCTGAACTCTTTCAATCAGCTCTTAGTGCATTTGAAGAGTTTCATATCCCCACCCTGAGATTTTTCTTCTTTGGGGTAAACTATCAAATTGTTTCTTTTTTTTTTCTTTTTGTAGATCATCTTTTCTAGGCCTTTTCATCACATTCATTGCTATTCACCAGACCCTCTCCAGTTGATTCGTCTCTTTTTTATTATACCAAACAGGAACAGATTTTTCCATCTGGGGCCTGAACACTGGTGGTCAGAACAGAAGGATTACTTCCTGTGTTTTGGAAGCTATATTCTTGTTTACATAGTCCTGAATAGTGTGTTCTTTCTTAATGATAGCATGACTTGTTGGCTTATATTCATCTGCCTTTCTGTAGAGTCTGGGTGATCTTCTTAGGAACCGCTGTCTTGCCTGTATTTTTTGCATTTGATTATTTCTGCCTAACCATATTCATTGCCCTTGTTTTGAATCCTGTTTTTAGCCAATTTCTCCAATTTAAGAGATTTTTTTTCTTTTAATTCCAGTGTCTTTCATGATACTTGCAGCTCTTCTTGATGTGTCATCTGGAAACATGAGAAGCGGATTCATTGTATTTCTTTCTGGAAGTGCCATGTTGTCTTGTCAAATACTTTTAATATCTTTCTGTAAATGTCCCTGAGACACTGCCATGTATCCTACAGGACATTCAGAGAAGTGAGTCAAGCTGGTTTAAAATTTAGGCTAGCATAGCAACTGGCTCACCTTTCTAAAAGTCATCTTTTACTCTCATCTTCAGTGTGCAGTGGTTTTTGTTTCATGGTTGGTTTGGTTGTTTTGCTTTTTTGTAATCCTGAGCTCAGGTTATTTTTTTTGTACCTTGAAGTGGTGATGGTGTCCATGTTGATTTGTCATAAGCTGATTTTCTCCAAATCTTCCCAGTCCTCTAAATAATTATGGGTCTGTTAAAGAATCAGCTTTGTTTAACGTTCTCGTTGAATTTGTTCATTTTATGAAGTTGAGCATGCATGTGTAACTGTTTACAGAAGTGTGGTCTAAGTTTCCTAACCTACTCCCAATAAAAAAAAATTAAAAAAGAAGGCTCTAATCACAGTTCGGGAGGGATTATGTACTGATCAAAGTCAAAGAGGCAGCTCCATTAAAATTTGTGGATTGCAAAGTCTGCAGAATACATGGCCTGGTCTGATGATAAAGAAAATTATTCTTTAAACCCCCAATTCTTCCTCAAAAATATGGTCTCATATTTCCCTTAATATTTCTCAGAAGGTATATAATCCTTTTCTTAGTCACTATTCCAATATGCCTGTCTTCGTACAGAGAAGTTTTGTCTTCCATCAGTGCAGCAAATGAGATTTTTCCTCTTGCTTTTCCTTAAAGACAAGGCAGTGGAGTTGGCATTTGCTTCATAAGCTTTTGATCCATACTTAATCCTAGGGTGGCACGCATCCAGAGCATGCAGAGTGCTGGATATTGTCTACCTAATGAAGTAGCTGTTGGTGTACAGCGCAGTAGGAGTCTCTCTCGTGCTCTCAAAGAGCAGCTTTAGAGTCTGTCAGTGTTCCCCAGATGGGTCTTTGGGGAGAGAGGCGGAACGAGCTCCTGAGAAACAAGGCCTCTTCTATTTCCTCCCCTTTCTTTGCAGTGAGTTTGCAGTGAAAGTAAAATTTAGTGATGGGTTTTTTTGTTTTTCATCCTGGAGCTACTTATGACTGCACCACAATTTCACAGCAACGTAATCCAGTAAAATATGATGTGTAATTGCTCATTTCAGAATGTTCTCTTATACTATTGTAGATCAGGAGAATGTCTTCTGAAAACAATGGAATTGTTCTCATTTTATTTGGTAAGAATGTAATTAAAGAGACAGGAAAGCAATGAAATGTAGTGGTAATGAAATACAACTGATGACAAATGTTTCAATCTTTTCCTGCTTATGGGGAGAATAGATGATGTAATCCTGATTGCCTGTCGGCTTATGGTGTAAAGCAGGTCAGCTCTGGGGAGATGCCCAGAGGTGTGACTTGCTATGGCAAGCTTCAGGGAAATCTGGTGTCCCGTTTAATTCAGTTATACATTCAGATACAGAGAAGAATATAAGAGGTCAGAGAGTCCAAAGAAAAGAGATGGAGGCTATGCTGGATCACAGCTGCAGACTAAAGTCCTCTTGAGAGAATCTGAATCATCTCAGAAACTTCTTCAGAAAGGAAATGGCTTTGCAAAAACTGAGAAGAGTGGTACAGTCTTAGCTCTTCTCCACTGTTGTGCTTTACAAGACATGAGTGTTTCTCCCTAGGCAAGCTGGGGCAGCTTTGCTTCGGCTGTCCAGTTCCCTGATTTGGCAACTTGAAGAAGCTACAGATCATTTTGTAAAAAAACCCTCAGTCATCAAGAGAGAACAGGACATCGGAATCACTTCTATAACATGAAAGGAGTGATAGGAGGCATCAACAATTTCTGTAAAGTAGAGCAAATTATAATAATATTCAGATGATAAAGTTGAAATAGCACTGAACCTTTGCCACTTTTAGGAAACTAAGCAGTTGTGTAGGGAGAATGTATTTTCAAAAGTTTCTAAAAAGGCTCCAGAAATGCTCAACCTTGTTGAAGCAGGGGTTCAGCTCACTTGGGCAGAAGAACAGGTTATTGTTAGTTAGATATTTTACAGAATTGTCTGATCTTCTATTAGTTCTCACACATACGTCTCAAAGTGTGCTATGTGGTGGTCAATATTATTGTTCCTGCTGTGCTGAAAGGCCAAATAAGCACTCAGAGTTGATAATTTGCCTGGGGTTACCCTGAAGCGGAACGAAGGACTCCAGAGTGCCTTTTTAGTACGTTATTCATTCAATCAGTGTTTCCTGAGAAGAATGCACCTGGGGAAGGTTGACACAATATATTCACATGGACAGCGAACACATCAAAGAGTTTAATACCTAAAATTGACAAAGGTGAAGCAGGAGCACAGAGGGATGCATTAATTTTCTTCTCGTCTCACAGCAGGTTAACAGAAGAAACATGGCTCCAAGCCGAGTGCCTGCCTTGCTGACAAGGCTGTCTCAGCCAGAGTCTGTGGTCTCTCTTCCTGGGCTGATACCCTATTTTCACCTGCAGGTGGGAGAGAGAAATGATAATATGAGATGCATTTATTTTGCACACCAGTGAAGATCTAGGAACAGAAACAGATAAACTCTCTTGCAAAGAGGAACAAAATAAGAGAAGAATTTAGAAAAGCCATACCATGTATTTCACATTTGGCAATTCCTACTTCAGAGTAAAGCAATTTTGTACATGCCCTTTGAGAGTGTGAGGCTGCATGCATGACGAGAGCACCTATTTCCCTTATGTTTTGTGCAGAGAGCCATATGTTTTAAAAATTAAAAAGAACAATTAGTCTTGGAGCATTAAATCTGCCAATCTAGGTAGCTGACATTGATCTCTGTGAGCTTTCTCACAGAGATGGATGTCCCGAAATGAAGCTGAGGAAACAAGGCTTAGAAATGTAACTATTAGTAGGTGTGCAGGAATACAAATTAGGAAAAATGACAGTTTTAATTACTTTCATTTGCTGAGTTCCCAGGCTGACATCAGAAGTTACATCTGCCAGGTTGTGAGCAGGGTGGGGTATAGAGGCAGAGGGGAGTGGGGACAGGATAGGCTCAGACCCCATGTTGATAGTAGGTTCTGCAATAGCAGCGTATGGTCTGATGTATGAAATCTCTAATAGAAGCAGGAGCTTCCCAGCGTCTCCCCTAGACATGGGACATACCATGTAGGGGTAGCTATCAGCTCAGCAGGAGCTTCCAGGCCTCTGGACACTTAAATCACATCATTGTTACAGACACCTCTGGATTCTCTGATTGAGGTTTTCCTATTTTGCTTGGGAGGATTATGGATGTGAGGAGGGTTAAATGACCAAGTGAATCATGTGAGTGAGGGAATGCCTACGCAATGAAAGAAAGGATGGCTGGAGGAGTCCTTTCTATTTCAGTGGATTGTGTGGAATGGAAAAATAGAGATGTGAGGCACTATGGTACCTAACACTGTGCTTTGATGCACAAGGTTTGTGTGTGTCTGTTTTGACCGTGAGATCCTTGGGGTGAGGGCTGTAGGTTTTTTTAGATCACCTAGCACAGTATTTGCCCTGGTCTTTGTGCAGTCCTGGAATAAAAACATTAATGATAATTGTTTTTCCTGTCAGAGGCTATGGCAGATTGTATTTACAAAGACATCCAGTTTATCTGATTTAATAATTTTCTGCTTAAACAAAGCATGTTCATCTTAGTTTTCTGTTCATTTGGTTTTGTTTTTTAAATACTATATTCAGGTGAGAAATGTCCCTTTGCAGTATTTGACAGTTACTTTTGTATGAACTGAGTACATTAATAAAATTCAGAATGTATGTAGCCTAAAATGTCAAATACATCATTATAGTTAGTTTTCAATGTCCATTTCACTCTGGTAGTTTTGTGCTTGACTGCCATCATGGAGCAAGAAGTAACAAGCCAGGGCCTCATTGGTATCCGCCACTGGACAGCACTCAAATGATCTAGCCATTTAACAGGAAAATGCAAAATCTATAAACCAGTGAGACGAGCCACCTGCTACTCCTTTCCTACTGTTCCTTATTCTGTTCTGCAAATACAAATTACATGAATTTATCACCAAGAAGCCTGCAGACTCCAACAGAATGTCAGCCATCAACTCTGCTGCATGTATGAGAAGGCAAATAGGAAATAAGAGCGCTGTTACACTTTTTCTAAGCCATTCATTAATTTACGGAGTTCTTTCTTCATTTCTCTTCTTACTTGATTCCTCTATAACATGACCACATTTGACTTTGTAGCTGTATTGCTGAAAAAGAATAGAAACTACTTCATTATTTCACAAACCTGTTTTCAGATAGTTGTCATTTCCCTTTAATTTTGTGCTTTTTATAATTTATAATTAAGTAACAGAGAAGGAGCTACTCTGGAATTTGCTTTTAAGGCCAGGTACATTCCAGGAGCAAAATATAGAAGCATTATATGCACACCATTCTGAGAAATACATGTTATTGTGGTTGCTTTCTTGTTTAGTTGGGTTGAAATAGGATCCAGCATCTGATTTGGGAACACTTTTGTGTCAGTATAGGCTATTTTCTGAGTCACCTTGGTGAGTAGACTATGTGAGTCTCATTACTTGAATAGGTGAGTGCAAGAGGCTTCTATATAAAAGGCTTTTTAAAAAAAGTTTATCATTTTAGCTTAAGATGGAGAAACTAGAATAGGTATCCACATCTATCAGCTAATTTTTCCTTTTCTGAACTCATTTTATTTTGCAGGTGATGGAAATTAAAGGACAAATGATTCATGTGCCAGAATCAAATTCCATTTTGTTTCTGGGTTCCCCCTGTGTGGACAAGCTGGATGAACTGATGGGTCGAGGCCTTCATCTTTCGGACATACCTATCCATGATGCTACTCGCGATGTCATACTGGTTGGGGAGCAAGCAAAGGCCCAGGATGGCTTGAAAAAACGAATGGATAAGCTGAAGGCAACACTAGAATGCACACACCAAGCCCTGGAAGAGGAGAAAAAGAAAACAGTAGATCTCCTTATTTCTATTTTCCCTGAAGAAGTGGCCCAGCAGTTGTGGCAGGGACAGCAGGTCCAGGCCAGGAAGTTTGATGATGTGACCATGCTCTTCTCAGACATTGTTGGCTTCACGGCTATCTGTGCGCAGTGCACACCCATGCAGGTCATCAGCATGCTGAATGAACTCTACACACGGTTTGACCATCAGTGTGGATTCCTGGACATCTACAAGGTAATAGCTCAAGTCTTAAGTTAGCAAAATCTAATTGAAACTGGGATAGGGAAAAAACCTCCTAGCCATCTTCCTAAATTACAGACCTTCCCTATAAAAATAGGAAGGCTTTTTTTTTTATGTGAGAAAAATCTGAAATATGCCTGTTGAAAATCAAATACCTTGATGCTGAGTTATCATCATGGTTCCCCCATGGGAATATATGCCTCATATTCCCATTTTCCTGTAGAAATGTACACCTCCTGTATTATAGCATGGTTTCCTTTAGGTGACACATCAGCTACAATGTCCTAAGGGTGATGAAGTGCATGGTGATGAAGTGCATAGTAACGATCCTAGCCCAAGCAGCAGCTCCTGGAAGGCACTCAAATACTTTCTGTTTCATCTGAAACTTGAATGGTTTAGGGTTTAGGCATTTACCTTTCACAGAATCACAGAATCACAGAACGTTAGGGATTGGAAGGGACCTCAAAAGATCATCTAGTCCAATCCCCCTGCCGGAGCAGGAACACCTAGATGAGGTTGCACAGGAAAGCGTCCAGGCGGGTTTTGAATGTCTCCAGAGAAGGAGATTCCAAAGGCTCTCTGGGCAGCCTGTTCCAGTGCTCTGTCACCCTCACTGAGAAGAAGTTTCTTCTCAAATTTAAGTGGAACCTCCTGTGTTACAGCTTGTGCCCATTACCCCTTGTCCTATCATTGTTTGTCACCGAGAAGAGCCTGGCTCCATCCTCATGACACTCACCCTTTAAATATTTATAAACATGAATGAGGTCTCCCCTCAGTCTCCTCTTCTGCAAACTAAAGAGACCCAGCTCCCTCAGCCGCTCCTCATAAGGGAGATGCTCCACTCCCTTAATCATCTTTGTAGCCCTACGCTGGACTCTCTCCAGCAGTTCCCTGTCCTTCTTGAACTGAGGGGCCCAGAACTGGACACAATATTCCAGATGCAGTCTCACCAGGGCAGAGTAGAGGGGGAGGAGAACCTCTCTTGACCTACTCACCACCCCCCTCCTGATACACCCCAGGATGCCATTGGCCTTCTTGGCCACAAGGGCACAGTGCTGGCTCATGGTCATCCTGCTAATTATTTTTTTTTTTTTTCATGCACCAGGGATGAGGTTTATTTGTCCCTATC